>NC_134696.1:90223711-90381211 GCF_050947455.1 Rhinoderma darwinii
CCTGACATCACTGTCCATATATGGACACTGATGTCAGTGGCTTCCCCAGAGTTCCGGATCACAGCCTATAGTAGTGCTCTGCTCTGGGACTCCGATTCTGGGGTTGCCCATGACATCACATTCCGGTCCAGGAGGATCCCCTGACGTCACTGTGTATGGACAGTGACGTCAGGGTCTCCTCCAGCAGAGGAATCCCTGGCCAAAGCATTGGCAACGCTCTGGCTGGGAATTCCACTCCTAGAGGGATCCCCAATGGAGGGTGTGTGGCACTATCAACAAGGGGTGTGTGTGGCATTATCTACATAGGGCACTGTGGCAGCATCTGCAGAGGGCACTGTGGCAGCATCTACAGAGGGCACTGTGGCAGCATCTACAGAGGGCACTGTGGCAGCATCTACAGAGGGCACTGTGGAATTATCTACAGAGGGCACTGTGGAATTATCTACAGAGGCCACTATGGAATTATCTACAGAGGGCACTGTGGCATTATCTACGGGTGAGTGTGTGGCAGTATCTACAGAGGACACCGTGGAATTATCTAGGGCTGTGTGGCATTATCTACAGAGGGTACTGTGGCATTATCTACAGAGGGTACTATGGCATTCTCTACAGATAGCACTGTGGCATTCCCTACAGAGGGCACTGTGGCAGTATATACAGAGGGCACTGTGGCAGTATCTACAGAGGGCACTGTGGCAGTATCTACAGAGGGCACAGTGGCAGTATCTACAGAGGGCACTGTGGCAGTATCTACAGAGGACTCTGTGGCACTATCTAAAAAGGGGCTGCCTAATCTTGACATTTGTGTGTCTGCCAAATGCTGCCAACTGAGCCGCCGGACTGCATTTAGCGACAATTAAACTGTAAAACTGGATTGTTGAAATAAGCACATGGAGCAATCTCGCGAATTTCTGTTAAGTTTAAACCTAGCGCTATTATTACCGTAATGTAGTATTGTTATAGTAATGTAATAATATTATAGTAATGTAATATTATAGTAATGTAGTATTGTTATAGTAATGTAGTATTATAGTAATGTAATATTATTATAGTAATGTAGTATTATAGTAATGTAATAATATTGTAGTAATGTAATATTATAGTAATGTAGTATTGTTATAGTAATGTAGTATTGTAATAGTAATGTAATATTATGAGGGTAATGTAATATTATAGTAGTGTAGTATTATAGTAAAGTAGTATTATTATAGTAATGTAGTATTATAGTAATGTAATATTATAGTAATGTAGTATTATTATAGTAATGTAGTATTATAGTAATGTAGTATTGTTATAGTAATGTAGTGTTATAGTAATGTAGTATTATAGTAATGTAGTATTATAGTAATGTAGTATTATTATAGTAATGTAATATTATAGTAGTGTAGTATTATAGTAATGTAGTATTATTATAGTAATGTAGTATTATAGTAATGTAGTATTATTGTAATGTAGTATTATAGTAATGTAGTATTATAGTAATGTAGTATTGTTATAGTAATGTAGTATTGTAATAGTAATGTAATATTATGAGGGTAATGTAATATTATAGTAGTGTAGTATTATAGTAAAGTAGTATTATTATAGTAATGTAGTATTATAGTAATGTAATATAGTAATGTAGTATTATTATAGTAATGTAGTATTATTATAGTAATGTAGTATTATAGTAATGTAGTATTATAGTAATGTAGTATTGTTATAGTAATGTAGTGTTATAGTAATGTAGTATTATAGTAATGTAGTATTATAGTAATGTAGTATTATTATAGTAATGTAATATTATAGTAGTGTAGTATTATAGTAATGTAGTATTATTATAGTAATGTAGTATTATAGTAATGTAGTATTATAGTAATGTAGTATTATTATAGTAATGTAGTATTATAGTAATGTAGTATTGTTATAGTAATGTAGTATTATAGTAATGTAATATTATAGTAAAGTAGTATTATTATAGTAATGTAATATTATAGTAATGTAGTATTATTATAGTAATGCAGTATTGTTATAGTAATGTAGTATTATAGTAATGTAGTATTATAGTAATGTAGTATTATTATAGTAATGTAATATTATAGTAATGTAGTATTATTATAGTAATGTAGTATTGTTATAGTAATGTAGTATTATTATAGTAATGCAGTATTGTTATAGTAATGTAATATTATAGAAATGTAGTATTGTTATAGTAATGTAGTATTAATATAGTAATGTAGTATCATTATAGCAATGTAGTATTATAGTAATGTAGTATTATTATAGTAATGTAATATTATAGTAGTGTAGTATTATAGTAATGTAGTATTGTTATAGTAATGTAGTATTAATATAGTAATGTAGTATTAATATAGTAATGTAGTATTATTATAGTAATGTAATATTATAGTAATCTAGTTTTATTATAGTAATGTAGTATTATAGTAATGTAGTATTATTATAGTAATGTAGTATTATAGTAATGTAGTATTATAGTAATGTAGTATTATAGTAATGTAGTATTATAGTAATGTATTATTATTATAGTAATGTAGTATTATAGTCATGTAGTATTATAGTAATGTAGTATTATTATAGTAATGTAGTATTGTTATAGTAATGTAGTATTATTATAGTAATGTAGTATTATAGTAATGTAGTATTATTATAGTAATGTAGTATTGTTATAGTAATGTAGTATTATTATAGTAATGTAGTATTATAGTAATGTAGTATTGTTATAGTAATGTAGTATTATAGTAAAGTAGTATTATTATAGTAATGTAGTATTATTGTAATGTAGTATTATAGTAATGTAGTATTATAGTAATGTAGTATTGTAATAGTAATGTAATATTATGAGGGTAATGTAATATTATAGTAGTGTAGTATTATAGTAAAGTAGTATTATTATAGTAATGTAGTATTATAGTAATGTAATATAGTAATGTAGTATTATTATAGTAATGTAGTATTATTATAGTAATGTAGTATTATAGTAATGTAGTATTATAGTAATGTAGTATTGTTATAGTAATGTAGTGTTATAGTAATGTAGTATTATAGTAATGTAGTATTATTATAGTAATGTAATATTATAGTAGTGTAGTATTATAGTAATGTAGTATTATTATAGTAATGTAGTATTATAGTAATGTAGTATTATAGTAATGTAGTATTATTATAGTAATGTAGTATTATAGTAATGTAGTATTGTTATAGTAATGTAGTATTATAGTAATGTAATATTATAGTAAAGTAGTATTATTATAGTAATGTAATATTATAGTAATGTAGTATTATTATAGTAATGCAGTATTATTATAGTAATGTAATATTATAGTAGTGTAGTATTATAGTAATGTAGTATTATTATAGTAATGTAGTATTATAGTAATGTAGTATTATTATAGTAATGTAGTATTATAGTAATGTAGTATTGTTATAGTAATGTAGTATTATAGTAATGTAGTATTATAGTAATGTAGTATTATTATAGTAATGTAATATTATAGTAATGTAGTATTATTATAGTAATGTAGTAGTATTATAGTAATGTAGTATTATTATAGTAATGTAATATTATAGTAGTGTAGTATTATAGTAATGTAGTATTATTATAGTAATGTAGTATTATAGTAATGTAGTATTATAGTAATGTAGTATTATTATAGTAATGTAGTATTATAGTAATGTAGTATTGTTATAGTAATGTAGTATTATAGTAATGTAGTATTATAGTAATGTAGTATTATTATAGTAATGTAATATTATAGTAATGTAGTATTATTATAGTAATGTAGTATTGTTATAGTAATGTAGTATTATTATAGTAATGCAGTATTGTTATAGTAATGTAATATTATAGAAATGTAGTATTGTTATAGTAATGTAGTATTAATATAGTAATGTAGTATCATTATAGCAATGTAGTATTATAGTAATGTAGTATTATTATAGTAATGTAATATTATAGTAGTGTAGTATTATAGTAATGTAGTATTGTTATAGTAATGTAGTATTAATATAGTAATGTAGTATTAATATAGTAATGTAGTATTATTATAGTAATGTAATATTATAGTAATCTAGTTTTATTATAGTAATGTAGTATTATAGTAATGTAGTATTATTATAGTAATGTGATATTATAGTAATGTAGTATTAGGGCGGGTTCACACATGGCGGAATTTCACTTAAATTCCGCTGCGGACACTCCGCAGCGTTAATCCGCAGCGGAGCCGTTTCTCCATTGACTTTCACTTTAATTTAGCAGTGTTCGTTTACACGATGCGTACAATTCCGCTGCGGAGCATAGGCTGCGGAGCGGAATTTGGTGTCCGCAGCATGCTCTGTCTGTTGCGGAGCAGTGGCGGACTGGTTGCGGACTCATGGCGGAATTTCTCCATTGACTTCAATGGAGAGTCAAAATTCCGCAATGAAGTCCGCAGATCTTATGTGTGCTGCGGAGCGTATTGTTTTTACTACCATGACATTTCTTCATTCTGGCTGGACCTATGTATTTCTAGGTCTACAGCCAGACTGAGGAAGTCAATGGGGCTCCCGTAATGACGGGAGCGTTGCTAGGAGACGTCTGTAAATAGTCACTGTCCAGGGTGCTGAAAGAGTTACGCGATCGGCAGTAACTGTTTCTGCACCCGGGACAGTGACTACCGATCTCAATATACATGTATCTGTAAAAAAATATATAAGTTCATACTTACCGAGAACTCCCTGCGTCTGTCTCCAGTCCGGCCTCCCAGGATGACGTTTCAGTGTAAGTGACGGCTGCAGCCAATCACAGGCCAAGCACAGGCTGCAGCGGTCACATGGACTGGAGCGTCATCCAGGGAGGTCGGGCCGGATGCCGAAAGAGGGACGCGTCACCAAGACAACGGCCGGTAAGTATGAATTTCTTTGACTTTCACTAGGGAAAGTGCTGTCCCTTCTCTCTATCCTGCACTGAATAGGGAGAAGAGAAGCACTTTTCCTGCAGTCCGCAGCGGCCAGTCCGCATCAATTTTCTGCACATATTGTGCAGATCCGCTGCAGAATCTGCAACGCAGATTCTGTGCGGCATTGATGCGGACAGTTGCGGAGGAATTCCGCCATGTGTGGTCATGCCCTTATAGTCTTGTAGTACTATTATAGTAATGTAGTATTATAGTAATGTAGTATTATTATAGTAATGTAGTATTATAGTAATGTAGTATTATTATAGTAATGTAGTATTATAGTAATGTAGTATTATAGTAATGTAGTATTATAGTAATGTATTATTATTATAGTCATGTAGTATTATAGTAATGTAGTATTATTATAGTAATGTAGTATTGTTATAGTAATGTAGTATTATTATAGTAATGTAGTATTATAGTAATGTAGTATTATTATAGTAATGTAGTATTGTTATAGTAATGTAGTATTATTATAGTAATGTAGTATTATAGTAATGTAGTATTGTTATAGTAATGTAGTATTATAGTAATGTAGTATTGTTATAGTAATGTAGTATTATAGTAAAGTAGTATTATTATAGTAATGTAGTATTATAGTAATGTAATATTATAGTAATGTAGTATTATTATAGTAATGTAGTATTATAGTAATGTAGTATTGTTATAGTAATGTAGTATTATAGTAAAGTAGTATTATTATAGTAATGTAGTATTATAGTAATGTAATATTATAGTAATGTAGTATTATTATAGTAATGTAATATTATAGTAATGTAGTATTGTTATAGTAATGTAGTATTGTAATAGTAATGTAATATTATGAGGGTAATGTAATATTATAGTAGTGTAGTATTATAGTAAAGTAGTATTATTATAGTAATGTAGTATTATAGTAATGTAATATTATAGTAATGTAGTATTATTATAGTAATGTAGTATTATAGTAATGTAGTATTATAGTAATGTAGTATTGTTATAGTAATGTAGTGTTATAGTAATGTAGTATTATAGTAATGTAGTATTATAGTAATGTAGTATTATTATAGTAATGTAATATTATAGTAGTGTAGTATTATAGTAATGTAGTATTATTATAGTAATGTAGTATTATAGTAATGTAGTATTATTGTAATGTAGTATTATAGTAATGTAGTATTATAGTAATGTAGTATTGTAATAGTAATGTAATATTATGAGGGTAATGTAATATTATAGTAGTGTAGTATTATAGTAAAGTAGTATTATTATAGTAATGTAGTATTATAGTAATGTAATATAGTAATGTAGTATTATTATAGTAATGTAGTATTATTATAGTAATGTAGTATTATAGTAATGTAGTATTGTTATAGTAATGTAGTGTTATAGTAATGTAGTATTATAGTAATGTAGTATTATAGTAATGTAGTATTATTATAGTAATGTAATATTATAGTAGTGTAGTATTATAGTAGTGTAGTATTATAGTAATGTAGTATTATTATAGTAATGTAGTATTATAGTAATGTAGTATTATAGTAATGTAGTATTATTATAGTAATGTAGTATTATAGTAATGTAGTATTGTTATAGTAATGTAGTATTATAGTAATGTAATATTATAGTAAAGTAGTATTATTATAGTAATGTAATATTATAGTAATGTAGTATTATTATAGTAATGCAGTATTGTTATAGTAATGTAGTATTATAGTAATGTAGTATTATAGTAATGTAGTATTATTATAGTAATGTAGTATTGTTATAGTAATGTAGTATTATTATAGTAATGCAGTATTGTTATAGTAATGTAATATTATAGAAATGTAGTATTGTTATAGTAATGTAGTATTAATATAGTAATGTAGTATCATTATAGCAATGTAGTATTATAGTAATGTAGTATTATTATAGTAATGTAATATTATAGTAGTGTAGTATTATAGTAATGTAGTATTGTTATAGTAATGTAGTATTAATATAGTAATGTAGTATTAATATAGTAATGTAGTATTATTATAGTAATGTAATATTATAGTAATCTAGTTTTATTATAGTAATGTAGTATTATAGTAATGTAGTATTATTATAGTAATGTGATATTATAGTAATGTAGTATTATAGTCTTGTAGTATTATTATAGTAATGTAGTATTATAGTAATGTAGTATTATTATAGTAATGTAGTATTATAGTAATGTAGTATTATTATAGTAATGTAGTATTATAGTAATGTAGTATTATAGTAATGTAGTATTATAGTAATGTATTATTATTATAGTAATGTAGTATTATAGTCATGTAGTATTATAGTAATGTAGTATTATTATAGTAATGTAGTATTGTTATAGTAATGTAGTATTATTATAGTAATGTAGTATTATAGTAATGTAGTATTATTATAGTAATGTAGTATTGTTATAGTAATGTAGTATTATTATAGTAATGTAGTATTATAGTAATGTAGTATTGTTATAGTAATGTAGTATTATAGTAAAGTAGTATTATTATAGTAATGTAGTATTATAGTAATGTAGTATTATAGTAATGTAATATTATAGTAATGTAGTATTATTATTATAGTAATGTAATATTATAGTAATGTAGTATTATAGTAATGTAGTATTGTTATAGTAATGTAGTATTAATATAGTAATGTAGTATTATTATAGCAATGTAGTATTATAGTAATGTAGTATTATAGTCTTGTAGTATTATTATAGTAATGTAGTATTATGGTAATGTAGTATTATAGTAATGTAGTATTATTATAGTAATGTAGTATTATAGTAATGTAATATTATAGTAATGTAGTATTATTATAGTAATGTAGTATTATTATAGTAATGTAATATTATAGTAATGTAGTATTATTATAGTAATGTAGTATTATAGTAATGTAGTATTATAGTAATGTAGTATTGTTATAGTAATGTAGTGTTATAGTAATGTAGTATTATAGTAATGTAGTATTATTATAGTAATGTAATATTATAGTAGTGTAGTATTATTATAGTAATGTAGTATTATAGTAATGTAGTATTATTATAGTAATGTAGTATTATTATAGTAATGTAGTATTATTATAGTAATGTAGTATTATAGTCATGTAGTATTATTATAGTAATGTAGTATTATAGTAATGTAGTGTTATAGTAATGTTGTAGTATTATAGTAATGTAGTATTATAGTAATGTAGTATTATAGTCATGTAGTATTATAGTCATGTAGTATTATTATAGTAATGTAGTATTATAGTAATGTAGTATTATAGTCATATAGTATTGTTATAGTAATGTAGTATTTTTATAGTAGTTCAAATAACTAATTTATTTACAATAATTTTGTATTGTATCAAATTTGACAGTAATGCGGCCCGTCAACTTCCCATTTTTTCTATATGTGGCCCACTTACCCGGCCGAGTTTGAGACCCCTGATCTACAGTGTCATATGTGGCACTTCCTACATGGGCACTGAGGTGTTTTCAGGGGGTTAGGACTATAAAAAACTATAAAAAACTATAAAAAACTGGAAATGGATGAAAATTTGGAGACACTGATGCAAATTGGCCATGAAAAACTGACAGTTGAACAGTTTTTAAAGGCCATTTTTTTTCCACTGTCGTGTGAACTGAGCCGTATAGCAGTGGTTGCAGGCGGTTATTATAAGTGTATTCTCTTTATTGAACACAATTATAAAGTTAATATATGGAATGAATCTACATTAAAAGCTGAGAATCTTTGTAAATACTTTGTATTACTAAGGGCATGACCACACATGGCGGAATTCCTCCGCAACTGTCCGCATCAATGCCGCACAGAATCTGCGTTGCAGATTCTGCAGCGGATCTGCACAAAATGTGCAGAAAATTGATGCGGACTGGCCGCTGCGGACTGCAGGAAAAGTGCTTCTCTTCTCCCTATTCAGTGCAGGATAGAGAGAAGGGACAGCACTTTCCCTAGTGAAAGTCAAAGAAATTCATACTTACCGCCCGTTGTCTTGGTGACGCGTCCCTCTTTCGGCATCCGGCCCGACCTCCCTGGATGACGCTCCAGTCCATGTGACCGCTGCAGCCTGTGCTTGGCCTGTGATTGGCTGCAGCCGTCACTTACACTGAAACGTCATCCTGAGAGGCCGGACTGGAGACAGACGCAGGGAGTTCTCGGTAAGTATGAACTTATATGTTTTTTCCAGATACAAGTATATTGAGATCGGTAGTCACTGTCCCGGGTGCAGAAACAGTTACTGCCGATCGCGTAACTCTTTCAGCACCCTGGACAGTGACTATTTACAGACGTCTCCTAGCAACGCTCCCGTCATTACGGGAGCCCCATTGACTTCCTCAGTCTGGCTGTAGACCTAGAAATACATAGGTCCAGCCAGAATGAAGAAATGTCATGGTAGTAAAAACAATACGCTCCGCAGCACACATAAGATCTGCGGACTTCATTGCGGAATTTTGACTCTCCATTGAAGTCAATGGAGAAATTCCGCCATGAGTCCGCAACCAGTCCGCCACTGCTCCGCAACAGACAGAGCATGCTGCGGACACCAAATTCCGCTCCGCAGCCTATGCTCCGCAGCGGAATTGTACGCATCGTGTAAACGAACACTGCTAAATTAAAGTGAAAGTCAATGGAGAAACGGCTCCGCTGCGGATTAACGCTGCGGAGTGTCCGCAGCGGAATTTAAGTGAAATTCCGCTATGTGTGAACCCGCCCTTATAGCGATCCTGAGTTACAGAGCACAACTGCATTTACTATACTGCAGGTTTCAGAGCTGAAATCTCCCAGCATTCTTTGCTGACACAGTGTTAGGTCATGATTTGCATTCTAGAAAGTGTCATCTTTATATGTACCAGGCACTCACAGTAAACTTATGACAGAAAATCGAGCTCTCCGGCTCCATTATATGAGCTAAGCTAAACATACAACCAGCTTGATGATTGTTTCCAACAGATAGTAGCAGAACTGTAAATGCGACTTCAGACTCCAATATAGGCTTTAACCCATAAAAACTGTAAAACTGCACAAAGGTGTAGATCGCTATGATCAGAGTGAATGATCAAACTAAGATGGGTTACTTTTACAACATCTCCACTGTCTATTATACTAGTTTTCATAACTAAAGCCATTATTCAGTATAATAGTAAATTATATCCCCCCTTACATTATCAGATCTCACTCACTAACTTGCAGGGCTGCTGAGAATGTCAAATTTCCTGTATGTGCTGCCAACCCATCAACAGACTACAATCAGGCTGCCCTTTATGGTAGCCTATAGTCTGTCAAATGGACAACAGATACAGACTGTCCTAAACAAAAGGCTAGGATCACACAAAAAGTTATGGTGGAGTTTTTGGGTCCATCATTTTTTTAGCCAAAGCCAGAAGTGGATCCAAAAGAAAAAGTTTGATTCATCAAAAGTTTGTGTGTGATCCTGGCCCAAAAGTGTAGAGCAGATGCTAGATTTAAGAAAAAAATTCTACAACCCTCAATATGATCTCCGTGTTCGATAGGGAGGAATTAGAATAATAACATGCACTTCAATGGCTTCAATGGATGAGCTTCAGTTTGACCACCAAAGAACCCAGTAGTAGATATATTCAGAACTGTAGGTAGGCTTTCCTTTACATGGGGCAAAGTCGATTTATAGATACCCTGGCTAAGCTAGAGTGGCTTGTTGGGCCTCTCCTGGCACCAAGCGCCTGGATATAGTCCCTACCCAACCTCCTTAGCTATGCCCCCGGATGTGTTTATATAGTTGCATAAAGAATAACGTTTTAGGTGCCTTCTTGGAATCAAATGCTTAAAGACAATGTACACCTTTGAAAACTTTTTTGGTTTTGTTTTAATAAAACAGTGTATCAGTGTATTTAGTGCAACTTTGCAATTACTATTTATTAAAAATTATTTTTACTTTTTGAGATACAGCTGCTTTGTATCCTGTATATAGGGCAGCTGTATCTAGTGCCGAAGATGTGATGGATTACAGTTGGATCCTGTGTGTCAGAGACGCGCAGGACCTGCTGACACTGAACCGTCAGTGCCGCTGACCTGACGGATACTGGTCTCAGCG
This sequence comes from Rhinoderma darwinii, assembly GCF_050947455.1. Taxonomy (NCBI): domain Eukaryota; kingdom Metazoa; phylum Chordata; class Amphibia; order Anura; family Rhinodermatidae; genus Rhinoderma; species Rhinoderma darwinii. The sequence continues at coordinate 90,234,706 of NC_134696.1, forward strand.
CAAGATACAGCTGCTCTATGTACAGGATACAAAGCAGCTGTATCTCAAAAAGTAAAAATAATTTTGAATAAAAAGTAATTACAAAGTGGCACCAAACACACCGATAGTCATTTTTATTAAAAAAGAAAAACACATTTTCAAAGGCGTACATAGCCTTTAAGGACCCCCTTGTATTTCATGTATCTGATGGGCGCCCCCATACTAACTCTGCTTTTTTTTTTTTTTTTAGTGACTACATTATTAAAGAAAAAACTGTTCTGCTGCAGAAGAAAGACAGCGAAGGATTTGGCTTTGTACTGAGAGGCGCTAAGGGTGAGGATCTCCTATAATTACTGGGGGTTGCTTGTGCCTCCCTGCTCTGCTGGACTGAGACTGAATGCATCTGTAGACAAGTGCACAGGCATATTTTCCTTTAACAAGTACAAATGACCAAGATTAAGCCGATTGAATACAAGATGTGAAAGATCTCATCTGTATTATGTCTTAGAGAATGGAAGCCCAAGGTACAGCTGTAGTCTGCATGGGTAATGATTGAGAGCTCCACTTTGCCCAAATCAATCATGCCAGGCTGCGGCAGTACTGAATGATTGGAGTGATTTTTTTTATATATCCTGAGCTGATTATGGAAAGCACTGTTCTTCTCAAAGACTCTCTATGGAACTTGAGTACTGAGTATCGAGATGTGGCAGCAACACTGAGCATTGCTCTTTACTGACACATATAATGCATAGCTCAGTAGTCTGCAGCCTGTAACCCTCCAGCTGTTGGGAAACTACAACTCTCAGCATACCCTGACAGCCAGAGGGGTGCAGGTTGCATACCCCTGTTCTAGCTAATTTACAGTTTTATGGTATAGGAAACCCATTTTCAGTTAAATCGGAACGATCATGAAACTTTTGATGTTATAGAGACATATCAAAAGTTTGGATCGGTGGTGGTCCGAGTACTTTGACCATGACCTTTGCTGAAACAAAGTCACACAAGCACTTAGCTGAGCGCTTTGCTCCTTCGGCTGTGATCAGCGCTCATCGTCAGGCTGAAGACCGGATCATAAAACATCTATGAGAGCCGTCTTCCGCCTGACGAGGAGCGCTGATCCTGACCCTCGCCTTAGTTTCAGCAACGGTGAGGGTCTCAGCACCCGGACCCCCACCGATCAACACTTTTGATATGTCTCTGTGACATCAAAAATTTGTTGAATGTGTAGTTACTCGTTAAGTTAATAGAGGTGAGAGCACAATCTATTAGCCAGAGTTCACAGCGGCAACAAAGAGAATCTCTTGCCCTTTTTTTTTATAAAAAATAATATCTATCAGTGTGATTGGTGCAACTTTCTAATTTATTTTTATTAAAAATTATTTTTACTTTTTGAGATATAGCTGCTTTGTATCCTGTATACAGTGCAAAAGGATTGTACGCTGAATCCTGTATTCATCAGGTCAGCGGCAGTGACAGGCTTAGTGACAGCGGGTCCAGCCTATTAAGCAGTTATCGATCACATCTAAGGACCCATGCACCATGACCGCTGTCCGTGGGCGGCCGTGCCTGTAATCACGGACTGTGATTACGGGCACGGTCGTGTGCATGGGTCTTAGATGTGATCGGTAACCGCTCGATCCTGCGTGTCAGAGACACACAGGACCCACTGACACTGCACCCGTCACTGACGCTACCTGACGTATTCAGGTCTCAGCGCTAGTACAGCTGCTCTGTATACAGGATTCAAGAGATTTTCTTTGTTGCCACTCTCAACGCTGGCTAATAGATTGTGCTCTCACCTCTATTAACTTAAAAGGTAACTAAACGTTTGACAAACTTCTGATATGTTATAGTGACATGTCAGAAGTTTTGATTGGTGGAGGTCCGAGCACTGAGACCCCCACCAATCGCTAAAACGAAGCGGCAGAAACGCTTGTGTGAGCGCTCAGCCGCTTCGTGTCTGTTTGGCTTTTTCCAGAAATCAATGTATCGGAGCATGGACTCAATAGAAAGTCTATGAGCCCGTACTCCAATACATCGGCTTTCCGGAAACAGCCAAACAGACACGAAGAGGCTGAGCGCTCACACATGCGCTTCTGCCGCTTCGTTTTAGCGATTGGTTGGGGTCTCAGTGCTCGGACCCCCACTAATCAAAACTTCTGACATGTCAGAAGTTTGTAAAATGTTTAGTTACTCTTCAACGAGTAACTAAACTTTCATCAAACTTTTGATTTCATAGAGACATATCAAAAGTTTGGATCGGTGGGGGTCCGGGTATTGAGACCCCCACAAATCACTAAAACGAAGTGGCAGAAGTGCTCAGCTGAGCATTTTGCACCTTCTGCTGTGATCAGCGCTCCTCGTCAGGTGGAAGACGGCTCTCATAGATGTTTTAAGACCCGGTCTTATTATTTAAAACGTGTTATTGTTAATATTCCTTTACAGCACAAACCCCAATTGAAGAGTTCACTCCAACTCCGGCTTTTCCCGCGCTCCAGTACTTGGAAAGTGTGGATGAAGGGGGAGTGGCTTGGAGAGCAGGTCTCAGGATGGGGGACTTTTTAATTGAGGTAAAATAAGTTCAATTCATACTACGTTCATATACAGCATGCAATCAGGATGGTCATAAACAGTGTTGGACATAGAAGAGAGGGGGCCCCAATATTGTGCTTGATTAGGAAAGAAGTGCCTGGTGTTTGTTACCCCTTCATGCCCTTTCCTTTACATTGGGCAAGTTCCCCACCCCCAGGTTTGCTAACATTGGAGTTCCACTCAAGAGAGGTGTCTTACACAGGTTCACGTCACCCAGTAGCAAAGGGAAAGGGGCTCAGCCGGGCCCACTGTATCCAAGGGTCCAAGCCGAATAGTCTGCCTCTACGGTATCTACATCAATATTATGGAGGGAGGCAGACAAAAGCCATGAGATTGCTCATGACATTTGTAGATTTCAAGGGTTAAAATCAAAATGTCAATGTAATATTAACTCATGGGTATACATATATAATATATAACAATGAACTTTTTCTATGGGTGTATATTATATATTATATAATATTGTATATTAAATGTGAGGCGCTACATAGACGCGGTTCGTCCCTCTCCCAGCAGAATTTTTTTTGTCACAGATCATTTTTGTAGAAAGTTTCCAAACTTTGGCACAGGAAAAGGAAGTACCATTGGAGTTGTTCCTGATTGGCTGCTGTAATCAGGAGAGTGAAGCGGCACCGAGGAAAACGTATACAGCGACTGTAGTATTTTTGGGGCTCATTGTGATTGGCACTTTTTGGAGAAATGGCCACAGTGTGTGTCAGCAATATTCTCCACCAATACTACTCCAAAAAGGAAGGTGACCATGCCGGAAGTCGCACATGAGTGGTCACGTCAGGCATCGAGGCCCGCTACTAGATTATATTTAATGCAAAAGGTTTAGAGAGTCGCTTTCTATCTGTGCTTCTTCAGACATCAGATAAGGACTAGTAATCATCACTAATTTAGGTCTTGTCCAAAATATATGTACCCACAGTCATGTCAATAAGAATTGACCTTCTTCCAGTCATAGTGGTGCAGGTATGGGGGGAATCATCAAATTAGACATACAGTATCAACAATATCAACATAATCCCCGGGACTACAATAACAGGATGGAGCATTATACACGCAGGACTATTTAAAGGATATGTCCATTTTTCCAACCATGGTTTATTTTTCCAAAAATAAAAACTCAATAAAAAAATGAATCAACTTTGCAATTAGTGTTTATTCAAAATATCTTACCATTCTGTGTATACAGCTACCATGCAGATCTATGCGTCTCTATGGTTGTAGACTGCAAATAAACTCAGTGAGTAGTCTGAACCTGCAGTCGTGTGTTCGGCTTCTTGCACAAGATCGTATTCAGGATGCTTTACATGGACTGCAATACAAGAGTCCTTGTATAGCCTATAACCATGGAAACACATAGGTGTGCGTAAGAGCTGTATACACAAATCAGTAAAATATTTTTTAACAAACCTATTTGCAAAGGTGCTTTAGTTATTGTAAATGCATTGGAGCAATAAAACAAATTTGATTGTAAAAATGTAGTCAGTATACATGAACCTAATCTTGTTTCTTTTAGACTAGGGCTATATGACCTTTGATCGCCTGTCAGTCGTGGTGAAGTCATGGCAATACCATAACCATAACATGAATGCAATATGTCCCTATGGGTCACAGGATTTTTTTTTCTTGGGGGGGGGGGGGGGTGTTAATTTCAAAATAAGTGTAAAAAAGACTTGACCAGCCACTTGTGAAATGTTAGCAACTTTTTTTTTTATTGACAGTTGATGTTTGCATTTATAAACTTTTACTAAGCATATTTCAAGCACAATAAAAATATGTAAATACATTTATATATAAAATAGGTGTCAATTTTAGATATATTTTTAACTAAACTATGGTAGATTTAGCAAATGTAATCCGGTAGAAATGTGCACGGGCAGAGATGGGGCACTGAGCAGACCTCAGATGGGAAAACTGTAAGGTATGTATATTAAATTCTGTAAAAACTTATATTAACCTATATTGGAAACTTAGGCTCATAACAAACTTTTTTTTGCATTTCCTGGAAAACCCTTTTAAAGGGTGCCTTAAAAAAAAAAATATCGTTTCCCATTTGAGATCTCACTGTAATCATGATGTACTGGATGATGTCACCGCAGTGTCTTGTATAATAAAATATCAGACAGAATGTGCCTTGGTTATTTCACAGCAACAATCCAGGAATCCACTAGGTGACAACCACAAATCAACTTAGTCCTGTATATTCTACTGTTGTCATTTAATCTTCTCCCGGATGCTTCCTGTTTTCTGTAGATGATGTTAGACTATTGCAAACTAATGGGTTGGAGTTTTCACGAAGCCTGTGACATGCATGCTGCTGCACAAGTCACAGTCTGTAGCCTCTCCTGGGCCTTTTCCTGTACCTGCATCTGTGGCTCCACAGCTTTCTGTTCACAATTTGGAATGATCTACAGTATATAACTAGAACTTCTGATAGCTGTGATCTGGCCACACCATGTGATGCCTAAGCAAGCCATTATAGGACATGCAGGTACCAGAGCAACTGCCTGCAGATAGTGATTTCTACAACCAAGATAGCGGACAGAAGCTGATCTATTCTCTTGTGAAATGCAAGCTAGAGGTGGCATGGGGGAGAATAGAAGAACACCGGTATAATGTAGGCTAGGTTAGAGAATGGTGGAAATGAATTATTGTCTGCTGGAGTTTCTCTTGAACCTTTTATGCCCTATTGTATAGATAAAAACACTGGTCCTCCTGCTTTCCCTGCTGCATAAATGGAAAGTTTCTTGACCCCTTTTTCATATTCACTGTGAGAGCTCCAAACAACAGACAACCAATTCAAGTCCTTAGGAGGCATAAGTAAAAAAATATGGAAAATAATGAGACAAAGAATAAATGTTTTTGAATATTGACAGAGGGAGTAAGAGGAACCACTGGCTTTAATGTAAATAGGTCTAAAATTCTGTGTTGATTATTTTCTTAATATATCTTTCTAGGGGTTGGAGCTCTGCTTTTATAATTCAGAGCTCAAAATCTGCTGCCTAGTCATAGAGTTAAATAATAAAATTCCGGCTTCTGGCAGCCACCACTATACAGATCTTAGCAGCTAGCTGCATACTGTTTATACATTGAACCCAATAATAAAACAGTCAGATAGTATAAGACATTGATCAGCACAGAATATTGTACCTAAAATGGTTGTAATTAGTCCTGAACATGATTTAGTATCCAAGTTCTAATCTTGAGGCAGGTGCTGGTGTGGGTGAAATGTTTTCTTTTTTTATATTGATCCCTAAGGGCATCTAGGTCCAGGAGGGTAGCAGATTTGGAGTCCAGTGGCTAAAAGGTTCAGGCAGGAGGGTACAAACAACAAGAGTAATCAAGTAACAATTCAGTTTAGTTTAAAGGGGTTTTTCCATCTTGGACACTTATGGCATATCCACAGGATATGCCATAAAAGTCTGATAGATGCGGTTCCCACCTCTGGGACCCACACCTTTCTCTAGAAAGGGGCCTCCTAAACCCCGCTGTAGCTTATTTTCTGCCGCTGCCTCCAGGCCACTTCCTGCTTAGGTGGTCGGGAATTACGGAAACAGCCAAGTGCTTGCTGAGCTATGCTGTTTTTGTAACTCCCATAGCAGTGTACGGCCAGCTGCGCTGTTTCCGGAACTCGGTAGCTACAGATACAGCACCTTCTATGGGAGTTATGGAAACAGCGTAGCTCAGTGAGCTCGGCTGTTTCTGTAACTCCCGACCACCTAACCAGGAAGTGTCCGTGAGGCATCGAGAGCCGAGTAAGCTAGAACGAGGTTTAGGGGGCCCCATTCTAGAGATAGATGCGGGTCTCAGAGGTGGATCCTGTGGATATGCCATAATTGTCCAAGATGTGAAAACCCGTTTAAGAAGATGTCAACTTAAAAAATTGCCCATACGTTATACTGTGGCGACTGTTTTTGCAAAAGTGACTACAGGAAATGCTGCCATATTGGTTGTCACCTTCTCAGTAAATTGTCACTTGGTTATTGATTGAACATGCTGACAAAATAGCAGTTTTAGTAGACAATTTAAAGGTGAAAATTAAAATGTCTGGACTTCTTGTATGTTTTTCAAAAATGGCTGGCACAACAAAACAGAAACATTACAATAGCTCTCTAAGTAAAAGAAACATAGTTACCAAATTTTGACTGCTACTTTAACTTCTGATTTACTGATAAATTGACAAATTTACTTTTTGGATGGAAATCCTCTTTATAAAAAGGTTCATTAAAAATGTGTACAATTCTAAAAAAATGTAAGCAAAATTAAGAAGCCTTCATGTAGTGATAGATTCTACTAGAGGTTGCACTGTCTAACAAGAACATTTACATTAAGACCTTTAAGGAAATAATACATGTTTTCTTTTAAAGGGGTTGCCCAGTTTAGCAAACCCATTTACCCTATATATACTATATCATATATTCTATTGGGCAATTCTGAGTTAATAGGGGAGCACTCTGTTCAGGATCCTAATCTCACAGCCAGAGTGGAGAAAGGTTACAAAGAGCGTCTCTTGCTCTGGAGGACCTATCCTGTCTTGTATTTTACAGACAAGCCATTGATTTGAATGGACACTGTGTAATACTTAATGTCCCCTGTGGTGGCGCTGCAGGGAAATTGAACACTTACTGCCAAATCTCTTACAAATGAGCACTTAGCACTATGACCGGATTGCAGCAGGGCCTGAGAGGGCGGTACATAATATAGGAACTTAAAGAACAACAAAAATAATTTCTGTGTCATGCTCCACCCCCTCAGTTCCTGCATTAAAAATAACACGGTGTATAAATTTAAGGGGAAAAACTAAAAATCTTATTCTCATCTCATGTTATGAGGTTTTTGTTATAGGTGCCTTTAGGGCACACTACATTTAGCGGTATCCATTGGACATACTATATATGCCGGGAAAAGCTCGCAACGTAGACATTAAACAGGTCGTGAAGGATGCCTAACAGCGGCATACATCAACCATAGGCTATAATGGTATTCATTTAACGGATACGCCATAAATTCTCAAGACCCTTTTATTGACGTGACCGTTAAAAGGATGCCATTATAACCTATGGGTGACGGGTAACACTGTTAGGCATCAGTTTAATGCGTTAGTCTCCCGTAGGATATAATGGCATTATTTTACGAATACATCACGACCTATCCATTTAACGGATGCCTGTGTTAGATGCCACACATTGGCATCTGTCATATATATATATATACAATCTTTTACTGAATGCCTCGGGATAGAATAGCATAGTCCACTATGCTATTCCTTCCAGCAAAAAAACGGTATACTCAACAATACCATGTGACGGAGGCCAAAAGAACACTCTTTTGGCCTCCGTCGGTATAATGGGAGCTTATTAGTGTGTTTGTCATATGTGCTGGCACCATTCCTGATGCATACATCAAACGTACATGAAAAACACAGTGTACAAGGGGCCTAAAGAGGAGCTTCCGTGCCTGTGTGCCCATGACAACACATCCTTTAATGTGGCAGTTTAGAGAGTTAAAGCAACCGTTCAGATTACATTTTTCGAACACAGGTAAGAGAATTAAAGATGGAGTCCGTTTGGTTTCTATGATTACATTGAGATGCCAGGTTTGAGGAACAGGAAGTGCTGTCATGGGGACATAGGCACATAGGTAGCCTGTAACTTTAACCTCTGATATGTAAATGTAAAAGGTTAATCCAAATTTATAGACACAATATAAGGGATTCTAAATCTGAACCTAGTTGACAATCAGTGATGGCGGCAGCTCCTCCTCCTGCCTGCCCAGTGATTACTGCCTATGTCACAGAGCATGCTCACTACACTCTCCTATAGAAGTCTATAAGTTATTTTGTATCTTTGTTTTCTTATGTCAAGGTTCCTGCTGTAAACAAATCTCTGCAGCTTCTGTTACATCAGCTCAGGCAAGATGGATGCCTCCATAATGATGTAAAGAAAATAGAATTGAACAAAATTTACAATAAGAAAATAAAAACAGAATATAAAAAAGTAGATGTTTCAATATATATTTTTAAATAGTAAATAAAAAAAATAAAAAAATAAGGTGATAGATTCCCTTTAAGTGTATCGGGATCCTTAAAGTATTCCAATATTATGTATCTAATACTTATTAATTGTATAATGAAACGTTTTGCAGCTCTCTAATAAACTTTGTTTCTGTTCCTCACATTTTTAGGATCTCTGCTTGCTGTCAGTGACTGGAAATATTCTCATTTACATTCAGGGGCTACTGTACTGTGCCAGATCTCTGTTATAGCAAGCTGTGCACCCTGTGTGAGGAGCACATTTCTGGATAGGTTTTCAGTCTTTGAATGGAAACATGAATATTTACATTCATTGACTGCAAACAGATCTATTACAATGTACAATTATCTGGAGAAGCATTTGAAGCTATTTCTTCATAATAGATGTGTGAACTGTTGTGTAAGCTATCCAATTTTCTCTTCTTAGGTGAATGGGCAGAATGTGGTGAAAGTGGGTCATCGGCAGGTAGTTAACATGATTCGTCAGGGAGGAAACAACTTAATGGTAAAAGTTGTCATGGTGACACGGAACCCAGAAATGGAGGACGCCATGCGAAAAAAAGGTACAAATGAAAATATGTTTAGTTCATGTTTGGTACCAACTACTCATTGTGTACGGCATACCCATGGCAATGAGCAATGGATTGCTCTGAAAGGGGTAATAGGTTTGTGGGACAACAGCCGGAATGAAAATTGCATCTTTAGCATTATATGGCGGTGTCATGTTATTTCTCTGTAATGGAAATCTTCACTTTTGAACAACATTTATATAACATTTCATAGCTTAAAGGGGTAGTCCAGGATTAGAAAAACATGACTTCTGTCTTTCAAAAACAGCACCACTCCTGTCCACAAGTTGTTGGTGGTATTGCAACTCAGCCTGAGCTTCAATACCAGATACAACCCATGGAAAGGTGCAGGAGCGTAAGAAGTTAGAGCTGGGCCCCATGCCAGGCCCCATCGCTGCCCAGTCGGACCCACCCCGATCGAACATGAAAAGAAAAAATAAATTACTCACCTCCCCTCTTGTCCGCAGGGGACCCATCCTGGATCCTCTCACATTATACAAGGTGTATACACGGTCCCAACGCCGGGCAGCATCAGGACGTTATGTGCGATGCAGTTCACGTCCTCGTTGTGTGATGCGTCGCAAACAATGTCCTGACGCTGCCCGGCCTCAAGACCTTGTATGCACCACAGACATTTACTGGGGCTTGATGTAGCAGCCTGAGGGGATGGTACTCCTACAGGCCCCCTTTTCCTTCAATCCCAGTCGCGGTTGCACCCCCTGTGACCGCGATCGTTATGCCATTGGTTAAGCACTGATTTTTGAAGAAAAGTGTCATTTTTTTTCCTTATGTACATGCCCGTATTGGTAAATGGTTCTTTTTTTCCTTTGTTGGAATCTTGGCAAAAAAAATATATACAAACTGAACAGAAGCAATGTAAACAGAGACTTAGGGTCAGTTCACACAAACTTTTTTGGGCGCTGATTTTAGCGTGGAAACATCGTAATCAGTGCTAAAAAAGGCTCAAATCAGCCCCCATTGATTTCGATGGGAGGCAGAGGTGTTTTTTTCCTGGAAGGCTTTTGGCCACTTGCCGGAAAAAAAAAGGCTGCATGCACCTTCTTCGAGCAGTTTCCACCTCTGACGTCCCGTTGAAATCAATTGGAGGCAGAAGAAAACCGCGGAGCTCGTTTCATGGTCCTCCATGTGAACTGGGCCACAATGTACATAACAGTATATAACGTATTGACTAATGTTCCAAATATTTAGCTTTTTTTATATTGCACTGATTTACAAAAGTTGCCTTCTCCTCTACTCACATCCAAAGCTAAGTTCTGGAATGCAGTGCAGTGTGGGACATCAAAAGACAGTTACATGGTCAAAGGTGTAGCTGGGGAGGGGGGCATGTCCCTAGGTGCTAGGTTGCGTAGTATAGGTGGCGCCAGTGGGAAGCCAAGTGACAAGCGGTCTTGCAGGAGTAGTCAGAACTGAATCTTTCCCCCAGGTGAAAAAAAAGCCCAAAGAATTGGAAGTACACAGTGTTACTGTACCCATATTTCAGAATGTCGTCTCAGGTATCCGTAGAAAAATTTAAAAAAAAATATGAATTGGTCAGCTATTCAATTTTTGGGCTAAAGTAGTTTATAAGTATACTTGTATATTAACAGACGTCCTTCTTCTTCTAAACGATTCCAGTGCCCCAGCAAACCAAGCGTGTCACTCCACCCGCAATATCACTGCGTTCCAAATCCATGACTTCCGAACTGGAGGAAATGGGTAAGTGTTCTTGTATGGCTTCTCCTATGGCATATTAGTGGCCTTGCATGAATAGAGTCATTCTCGTAGTCATCATACCTGCATGGCCCAAGCTTTAGATAAACCAAATAATTGTATAAAACGGAGGTACTGGAATTATCGGCATATTTTTATATAATAGGATTTAGCCTTTTATGACAACTTTTGATTAATATTTAATGGCGTTAGATAACCCATAGATTTTAGCTGAACCTGGTGTCTATGGGGGGAAACTAATAATCGAATGTCGATGGGGCTTGATTGACCCAAAGCTAAGGGAAGAATATTTTCTAGGGAATTATAGCTGGGACCGGCTTGATTTTTGCTGTCTGATCCATGTCTATTGTCAATCATATCTTCTGTTCTTCTGAAATAAGAGTGGATTTAATCAATGAGCTATGTTATTGGGGCACTGAGGCTATCGGCCGAGCTACTATTTGAATGGCATCTACTGATGTGTGTGGCCACCTTTAAAGGGGTTATGTGGGTACCAAAAATTATTAGCATTGTACTGGTCCCGGTCGCACTGATTCTGAGATTTTCATAGATTTTTATAGCGCTGCCGGGGGGACCGGAAGTCTAGTGGCACAGTCTTCTTTGTTGATGATACAACTCTTTGTCACGTGATGGGGCCCGCTGTACTCTATGTAATCTCTGTACTTCTCCTCCTGCTCGTGCATAGAGTAAAGCGGGGTCGGTCACATGATAAAGAGTTGTATAGTCATCAAAGAAGGCTGTGGAACTAGACTTCCGGTTCACCGCCAGAGCTATAAGAATCTATGAAACTCTTGACGGTGGACTAGAATGTATATTAGCGATTGTACTCACATACTGCAGTGAGTACGCTGGTAATAATTTTTAGTCCCCACATAAACCCTTTAATAGATCATGGTCCTGAATTATTATTTTTTTGCAATGTTTTTCATAAATTAGACCTTTCGAGAGACAGATTTTTTAATACGATGTGACAGATTGGTTTTCCCAGGACAACCAAAAGTTGGTAAACCCACAGTGGGGTAGTATTAACCCTTCCATGACAACTAGAGATGGGAGAATCTTAAAAAGTTCTCTTCTCCATTGATTTTTTCATCTAGCCCAGATATTTTACATTTGTGGTACAGGTTTTTTATTGATACACAGATGTGTTTGTCATGGCCTGTGGTTTCATCATCTTGATTTTAGCAAGCTTAGCTTATTATGAAATCCTGTGTCAGTGGGAATACATAAAATAAGCCCCACAGATGGTTTTATAGGAGTAAAAGAAAGTGTAGCATCTGCAGTGTCTCTGTGTTGTGCGAATGACGTGTAGGCTTTCTATGTGTCATGCCCGCTCTCCAGGACATAGCTGAGTACTCTTCAGAATACTATGTTCCAGTGCCGCCTCCAGGGTAAAGCTGGCATGAATTGCTACAGACTTCCCATTGTTCTCATTAGTTAGAATAAAAGCATGTTCTGATTGGGGGCTATTCAACTATGCTTGGTCTGTTTCTTACATTCAAGATGTTCTAAACCTGTGTCATGTATAGAGAAACTATCAAGTAGATTATGTCACACAGACGATCTTGAAATTCTCTTATTGTATATCTTATCGTTTCAATTTGGTTTAGTCGATAAAAAAAAAATATATTTTAGAACTTCCCAATTATGTAAAAATATTGCATCAATTCAGTGCTTAAAGGGGATGTCCACTTCGGGCATTTCCTTTTTGTTAGCAGGGTCTCTTGACAATAAGATGATCACAGCACGTGATCAGCTGCAAAATATAGAGATAGGTGTTCAATCATAGACAGGTGTTTAATTTTATGACCTGTCACTAGGACATATACGCTTAACTGGTTTACTGACCTGAATAGTGTTGACTCTCTAAATCCAGTGCTGCTGTTTTTTTCGTAGACCCCCCCCCCATTCCAGAGATCTTCCCCCTGTTGTATTGGCTCCCTATGTGCTAATTTGCTGTAGTTAGCCAACAGGGCGTGTACTACCCTCAAGCTGCCTCACACTAATTGGTCAGCATCAGAAGCAGGGAAGATAGCCACACCCCATTGGCTTACTATACAGTAAATCAGCATATGGGGAGCCAACACAACAATGGGGCATATCTCTAGAACGGGGGGTCCTGAAAAATAGAAAAACCGCACTGGAATCAGCGAGATAGCGCTATTTGAGTCGGTCAACCAGTTCAACTTATATGACTTAGTGACCGGTCCGCTTTAAATGTGACATGAGTCAAAATTACTGATAATTTCTCTACAAGATGTTTCATAAAGAAACAAGTTAACGATGGGTCGTTTTCTCTCCTTCTTTTTCCTTTTTTGTGTATTTTTCGGCTTTATTCCCATTTTTCATTATACACATTTCTATACATTGGCATTTTTTTCTATATCTTTTTACTTTTTTTTTTTTCATGTTGTCATGTCCTCCTCCATTTTATTGAATGTTAAGTGGAAAAAGGTACATCCTTGAAAATCATAATTGCTGGATAATTAAATGTGCATCATTTACTCTACATTATCTACAGTGCGGTCCGACAGTTGTGTAATGGGATTAGATTCTAGTGACATGGGTAATATGAGTCAGCCCTGCTCTGTGATAACATTGGAAACCGTGGCCTTTATAATCTGTGAAAATTAAGAGCTCATGATAGAGTCTTTGTACTTTTCAGTTTGACTGTGCTGGAAGCTGTTTTGATGACGGCTGGTTTTATGGGCAGTGAGAAGTCTAGATCCTATGTTCTCAACCTGAAGCACACAGACCCTAGGGGCATGGGTGGACATATGATTGGTGCAACCTGTGCAGCTGCACAGGGAGCCTGTAGGTAAAGGGGCCCATTGTCATCTTAAAATAGCCTTCTGTCTATTAGATATCATGTAAATGCCTCAGTAAATACATTTTATGGCTAACAATTACTGATGGATTGTTAGAGAGACATATGCGGGTGATTTATTATGAGATGTTATAGAGTAAGGGGCCAATATAGTATTTTTGCCCTCAACTGTCTGTGTCCGCCCCTGATAGGGGGTTCGCGCCAGGTCTCTGGGTACTGCCCCTGTCCTTATGCTGAGATTTTCAGTGGCAGCACTGTGTATAATCTTAGGAGTACTTTGAGGTATTGTGTTTGAGTAGGGGTACTTGGCATAGGAACATTGAGAAACACTGGTCTAGATTACTCTGATCTGGTGAGGTGAGTACTTAGAGTTACTATTGACTATTGCTATTATGGTCTACAAGAAAACATTTCCACCTTAAAAGTATTTACTCATAAATATAGTGGGCATATGTGTATCTATAATGCAATAAGCCTGTATGAACAAGCCCTAAAAGATTATTTCCCAAATTGTCCCTAAATGCTTTCTTCATGATCCTGATTTGGCAACAGGATTCATTCCAAAGATCTTCCTCCAAGACTGCCGTAAGAAAGTTTATTTTTACTGGCGGCCATTACCTCTGATCCCCTTATTAACATGAACTTTCGGCTTGGCCAAAAGTGCTTGTTCATTTCTATCACCTCTGGTGCCGCTTCGTTTGGGTTAAAATGAAAAAAAATCAGTCCAAAGAATCCAACTAATTTTCTTGCCTTCAGAAGACACCTCAATATTTTCTTTAATCCACCCACCTTCTCAGGGCTCCTCAAATTTTTTCTACTGAGGCCTAAGAACGTGATGATTCCTGGAACTCACCATTGGTGAAAGTCTATGCCAAATCTAAAACATTATCTCAAGTTATCATTCATTTGTACCCAGTATGTAAAAAAATGCCTAAAAGTCAATTGCGTTGCTAAAACAAAGATTTCTGCAGTCAGGGAAAGGCCTATGTGGCATATGACCACTTTTGTCTAAACTGCCTCTCTAGCTGCAGCACATCAACAAGTTTTTATGGCAGGTGACTGGTCCTCCTTAAGTTTAAGTCTAGGACTGCTACAGAGGTCAAATGGACTTTCATGGAGTAGATCTGGCAGTGATATTTTTCTACCAGAGTGTAAGTTCTCAATAAAAGTTGGGACTTTTGACTACAAGATTGCCTGTTCCCGAGTAGAATCGCCTGTACTCAACACAGGGAATATAGCATAGGCATTTAGACTACCATTAGCACCATTATATCTGAGGATATCATCTTTAGGATAGTTATGAGTAGACCATATAGGATGCAGGGCTTTACGTTGACCCAAGATTAATGTTTATCAGCAGATGATTGTGTATCCATCAAGCTTAGTTTTTTGAGAGTAGGCGATTTGAGAGTAGGCTATTCAAGCAGTCATACATTATTGCTTCTCACAAGCCACCAGACACTTCCACCTCATTTTGCTGGTAAGATAGTTTAGTAGCTGCAAGGATCTATTGGACACAACAGGAAGACCTTCAACTGAAAGTGTGTAAGTCATGCTGTTTCTGCTAATATTACTGCATGTTGTAGGGGAGGCTGAGTGTTGGAGTATGCTACCACAATTTTTTTTTCGAGCAACAGTAAATATTTTCGGGCCGAGCTTCTTGGGTTCATTCTCTTCTCTCGAATGTGGGATGTTCACCCTTGAAGAAGGTGAAACATCAGAAGCTTGTCTTGAAAGTTCCTCATGAGTCTAAATAACTACAAAATAATACTCTACTTAGACTAGTACTTTCTTGGCACTTAAATATGGATGTGAATAATTGTCTTAATACTCGGGAGGGATTGAAATTGTGTAAAAAATTTGGGAAGCGATATGCAAACGAATGAGTATGCACTGACTATTTATATGACGTTTTCTTTAGTGTCTCCTTGGAAAAAGAAAAATGGTGAGTACTTTTCATTCTGTTTTATTGACTTCTTATGTGAGCGCTTTATATTTGGGAACTGGATTGAATGTTGATGAATTTAGTCAAGTACAAAAAAGTAATTTTAATGGTTTCCATTAGTTCTATCCATTTAAGTTATTCTACATATAAATATATAATATCATTTTTTTTTCAGATTTTCACTAAGGCCTCATGCACACGACCGTGTTTTTGCGGCCGCAATTCCCCCGAAAATCCACGGGAGAATTGCGGCCCCATTCTTTTCTATGGGGCCGTGCACACGACCATAGTTTTTGCAGTCCGTGCACGGCCCGGGAGCCCGGACCGCAGAAAGAACGGGCATGTGCATGTGCGGGCGGCCTGCGGCTGACAGTCCGCTGACAGTCCGCAGCCGGCCGACCCGAAAATCACGGCCGTGCACACGGCTACGGTCGTGTGCATGAGGCCTTAGTTTTTTTCCTCCATATCTTCCAAAAGCTGTAACTTTTTTATTTCTTCATCAATATTGCCGTATGAGGGCTTGTTTTTTGCGGGACGAGTTGTAGATTTTTACAGCATCATTTATTGTAAAAAACAGTGAATCCTCAATATTTTGGGTGGTTTTGTTTTTACGGCGTTCACTGTGCGGTAAAAACGCCATGTTAACTTTATTCTGCGGGTCAATACGATTACAACGATACCAAATTTATATAGTTTTTTTTATGTTTTACTACATTTACAAGGAAAAAAACTGGTTGTTAAAAATAACATTTTCGTTTTGTCGCCACATTCTGGGAGACATAACTTAATTATTTTTCCGTCGATTTAGTGGTATGTGGGCTTATTTTTTTGTGGGAAGAGCTGTAGTTTATATTGGTACCATTTTGGGGTACATAAGACTTTTTGATCACTTTTTTTTTCATTTTTTTGTGGGAGGTGAAGTGACCACAAAACAGCAATTCTGACATTTTTAATTTTGTATTTTTTTACGGCGTTCACCATGCGGACAAAATAATGATATATTGTAATAGTTCAGACTTTTACGGATGCATCGATACCAGTTATGTTAATTTTGTATTTTTTTTACATTGTGCTTGATGGAAAATGGGAAAAGTTTTTTACTTTTTTTAAAATTTATTAAAAAACTTTATTTGACTACTTTTACTTTTTTTACTTGTCCCCCTAGGGGACTTGAACCAGCGATCGTTGGTTCGCTTGCACGATATACTGATGTATTGCAGTATATCGTGATTCTGACAGTCTCCTATGAAGCCCTACCGACACGCTCGTCCTATAGTGTGGGCTCAGCCCGTGAGCCCACTCCATACTCCCCTACCCGATGTGCGCCGTAAATATATACACGGCGGATGTCGGGAAAGGGTTAATTCAAAATTTCCTCACATTTTTCACATATTGTAACTGTAACGAGCCGTGCACCTGTGTTTCCATCACATGACCATGGACAGAATATTATCCACTGGACGTAAACAATGAATGTTCCTAATAAATATCCACAATCAGAGATCTTGAAAACAGTGAGGAATTAATACAGAAAATACATTGGCGAGTTGTATAACTTTTGATTTTACAAAAAGTAACGTTTGCTTAAACCGGACAACCCCTAAGCACATAGTAAAGCACATTCAGGATGTTGTGTCCTGCATATTCTCTGCTACCCAGCCCAAAACCAAACTTCACAGTCAGTGCAGAGAGGCAGATCCACTGGTGGGGTGTTTACCAGAAAGTTAAACACCATTCCGACTATTACCTGTAGGGCAACTTTTTGAAAAAGATAAGAACCCCTTTAACTATAAGAAATCAAAAGTCAATCCTAGTGCTCTAGTGCTGAGGCAGAGCATTGGTGTTTAAGCAACCAATCACCTATATACTGGGGTAAAGTGATTTATAAGGTGGAGATACACTTGAATGGTCTACTATGGGTAAATTGACAATTCACGCAATCGGTCACTGCCCGAAGGTCCAGAATATTATAAGGGTCTACTGTCCTCCACAGAAGAACTGCATAATATATCTTTATATATACTGTAACTGTATTATAGGCGGTAAGGGGCCCATGACTCTTATTGCCCCTGGGCTGGACAATTCCCGGTCTACCGCTGGTCTACCTAGATTATAGAGAACATGGAGATGTCTGTGTGCAGTCATACCATTATTACTGACATAAAAAATGCGTTGTGTATAAATCTCTTGCTAGAGCTCCTGTATCATTTACACGTCCCAGTTCCCAGAAAATCTGTGTCACGAATTGAACTTTGCCAGTTTTTACGCCCACAGATCTGGAATGTATCTCTTTTTATGTTTTTTTTGCTAATATTGACATTTTGCTTTGATGTGAAAATGGGATTATTTGCATTGATCTGACAGCAGCCTCGTGTATAATAGTTGTCCTATAGACCTTTCTTAATCATCGTCCTCTTACGGATAGAGAAGCCTTCAGACACCACATCTCTTAATGTTTCTTATAAATCGCTTCAATTAGTCTATAAAGGTGTAGAAGCATAAGACTATATGACGGTATATTACTTTTACTGCACTTATGCCATAAACCAGTAGGGCCTCAAAGACGTAGAATTTTTGTTTCATCCCTTCCTTTTTTTCCATCCCTTGGTTGAGCTTGATGGACATGTGTCTTTTTTCAACTGTACTAACTATGTAACTATATTCAGAACAAAATGTTTTATAAGTTTCCACCTACTATACAATTTTTTTATTGTCTTTTGAGGTTTCTTTCTCCTTCTGATCCTCTAACTGCTCCAATAATGTGAGCGTGCTTGCTCTGAGGTTACCATGGTAGCGTTAGCAAGCTTCTGTGCATGGCCTTCCTGTAATGTGACCTTCACTCCCAATCAGGGCCTATTCACATCAGCATTTGGGTTCCATTCATCAGTTCCAGCCAACATTTTCATCAGAATAACCGGTGAACGTAAACCCGAACGTTAACTATCGCTTCCGTATGCATTACCAATAATTTCAATGGTAATGCTTCCATTTCAGAGCTTGTTTTCGTAAAGTTTCCGGTTTTTTTTCACGGAAGCAATAGCACAGTCGACAGCACTATTGTTTCCGTGAAAAAAAACTGAAGACTTTACGGAACGGAAACAAACTGAAATGGAAGCATTACCATTGAAATAAATGGTAATGCAAACGGAAGCGATAGTTTAGGTTTCCGTTCACCGGTTCCGCTGACGAAAAGGTTGACCGGAACCCGAACTCTGATGTGAACAGGCCCGTAGTCTGTTGGCTATACCATGGCTACTTTTTAACATATTGTATTAGAAAACTGAACTTATAACTTGACTTCTCTTTCTTTTAGACTATGAGCCATCTCAGAACACAGAGAAGAAAAGGACTGTATATCAAATGGCACTAAGTAAGATCTGACTTCATTAAAATTGGTCCTGATGTTCTAAAATGCTTCTTAACCTCCTTATTATATACATCATTATTAGTGTCCTACTACTGATATTATTATGCAGGGGTGTAGACAATCAGAACCGGTCTCTCCTGGGATTGGTTAGTTCACTTACACCCCTCCCCTGAGCTCACTGCTCCTAGGAAGGCATAATGAGTCTCAAAGGGGTTGTCCATGAGTAGAAAGAAAAGGTCTGATTTCCTTCCAGAAACAGAGCTACTTTTTGTCAATGGGCTGCATCTGGTATTGCAATATTCACATGAAAAGGGATGAGCTGGAATACCAGACGCGACCCATGGACGAGAGTGGAGAAGATCCTTTTTTTTATTTCTGGTCATCCCCAGCTACCCGATTTCATCCGCTAGCTAAAAAATATTTGGGAATTGGTAGTTTTGAGACACTGGTAGTGAAGAGCAAGGACCCTATTCATGAATCCTATAGCTTTAAATTATGAATTTTTTTTAACAAATTGTTTCCTTATATTATTATTTATAATTATTGAACTATTTGTTTCTTGTATATGCACCAGACATAAGAAGCTTGTAGTTAGGACTTGTTCACTGCCACATTATTGCACTCTTGTGTCTTCTTCATACAGATAAACTGGATGAGATTCTTGCAGCAGCCCAGCAAACTATTAGTGTGAACGAGAGCTCCAGCCCGGGTACAATGGCATCTCTGGGAACATCACGGTCTGCCTCAAAGAGCTTTTTTTCCTCAGAGGTAGAAATACAACTATACTTATGACATCTGCTATTTGTGATTGCGTAATTTAGAACTAAAAACGTATTAAAGGGAGTCTGTCAGTACCTAACTAAACCGATAACAGTGCCGGGTAGGGGTTCAAACATAGATAGGCTTAGCATTTCAGAGAAAAAAATAACTTTGCATATGCAAATTAGGTCACAAGTGCCATGAGGGTGGTCGCAAGCTCGGCAATTCTCCGGCTCTCAGGAGTAAACCCTCCCCAACTACTCCCCCTTGAGCTTGACGGCTCCAGCATTCAGCTCGTGACAAGTGACGTTTCTTGACACCTAATAGGGCACACTTATTATGGCCAATTCTGCCCAAAAATTGTGTACATGCCATGCGCCATATTTGTTACACTTTTTGCGCATTACTAGACTCTTTTCAAAAGTGTCTTTAAAAGGGGGAGTGGCTCTCTTTTATGTGAACGAGGAGTGTTAATGACATGTACCACAATTTTTGCGCAAAATACTGGTCTGAAGTAAGGTAACCAAGCGGCATAAGTTAGAAAAAAGTTTTAACATGTCTATCAAGAAGTGCCAAATTTATCACAAAGCGTGTGCCATTTTGATGAAGTTGGCACATCTTCTCCTCTAGGTTTATGCTTTCTTTATTTTAGACAATCTCAATAAATCACCCGCAATATATTTTTGATTTTGGTATTTCTTTATTTATTTTGTTTACAAAACACAGCCGTGCCCTATATCTGGTGGTTTTGTCGGCATTTACCACCCATGGACCTTCATTTCAACAAAATCTACAGCAAAAACTCTTTTCACGTGTTGCAGACTTTAGAGCAATTTTCTGGTGTTTTTTTGTAACATTTCCAAAATATGCAGGTTTTATGCAAATTGTGTGTTTTCTTTTATTTTTTGCATGTCCTATGCCTTGTTTCTCCACTATTTGTTTGTGTTTTCTCCCATCGACTTTAACGCTACACTGTTGAACATGGCCACTTTGAACAGCACACCAACAGCCAAGCATTGTGCACTCTTGGCAACTGCATCTTACCAGAATTTAACTTTCCCCTGATACATACGTAGTTGTCTTCTGTATGTGAATTAGCATATATGAGCTAAAGCTTAGCTTGTCCTTACAGATTCTTAAACAGAGAAGAATAAAATAATCATGTGATCCTACTGCTGCTTTTTGAAATCATATTCTCTTGTTTGTGTAGCCAAATTTTGGACAGCATAGAGTCTCGAGTGCACAATCTGTGTATGAGGGTCCATCTTACTTGTCCTCTTCACCTGGTCAGGCCATGATGCTGCGGCAAAAGTCTATTGGTAAGTAGGGTTGGTGTAGAATGCTACATCTAGTAATTTCATAGCCGTATATACTATAAAGGCACGACAATCATAGGAAAATACTTAAGATCAAGGTTAATTTAAGACTTGACTTGAGTAAAAATTATATCATTCAGACCTGAACCCAATGGTCTGGAAATACCTTCTAATCTTGCACTGTGGAGGTATAAAGCTTTAATTCAGCATTGGGAGGGAATGGAAACTTCTTTTTAGGGACAGGAAATGTTATGGAGACAACCTTCGATGACCTACTGTAAGGCTGAAGACTATGGAAAAATGACAATAATCCAAAACCTCATTGGTCAGAAGTAGTAGAGCTCAGTTTAAGTTTCTCACGTGCACCGTAATAGCTCATTGAGTTATCAAGATGTTTTTTGTATGTTTTTGAACAATTCTATTTTGAATAAAATAAATATTTGCCCTATGTGAGGGTTATTCTATAAATGGAGTATTGTTTTAATCAAATTAAGTATTGATTATGTATTTTTACCCCACCCGGTCCTTTTACGTAATTTAACATGTTCCCCTACATCCTAAATGCTGACTGCCATGTTATGATGGTCTCACAAGCATCACTGACTAACAGGAAATGTGGTAAAAGTTTTTCTGAACATGTTTACAAAGCCAACCCCCCATAAAGTGCTCAAAGATAGGTAAATGAGGAAAAGTCAAATGCTCTGTAACTTAGTATGTTTGTGTTAAGTCCTATAGGAAGACAAGGATAACACATTGGGATTACATATGATCTAGTTTGTGGGTGCGTTGATCAGAAAATGTTGCTTGTTTCGTACTAAGGAACAGTATTTAAGACATACAGTAGCTAAAATAGGTTTCCATCTTTAAGCCCCCACTGTCTTAACTGGTATAAATATGGTTAGAAGAGTTTGGTGAATTAAAATTTTTGTAACATTTTTTATATAGTCTTTATAATTTCTTTTTCATTTTTTTGTAGGTGCTGGGGATGATGAAAAGCTATTTTTGTCAGCACCCCCCATGAAATTTAACCGCAGTCTCTCTGTTCCTAGTTCAGAAGACATACCTCCCCCTCCTACAACTTCTCCTCCTGATCCTCCGTATAACACTGCACCATCATCTGCAGCTAGGGTTAGCCCAGTTTTAAGGCCTAACTTTAATCAAATTGGAGATTCTAAATTGTTCTCCCCTTCAATGCGACAAGAATCTGGTCTTTTTGACCAGCAAATTATGGATGCATCTCAGAGACGTGAGAAGCTACAGCAGCTCTACCACCAGGATTCTGAACAAACTGCTGATGAGCAGATTCGGATAGGTATGGCTTCACAGGCAAATATGAGAAGTTGGAGGTCTCAGACACAGGAGATGCGTTACTTTAATCTACCTGCAAGAGCAGCCAGTACTGCAATGTATGTTCCAGCAAAAGCCGTCCGTCGAAAAGGCCAACTAGTAAAACAAGTAAAGGTAGAAAATGAACAACAGCAGCACTTGCAACAACAGCAGCAACAGCAACAGCAGCAGCAGCATCAACAACAGCAGCAATACCAGTCTCATCACCAGCAGCAACAGGCTACCAAGTCACATGAAAAAAGTTCCATCCCTATACCTACAATCATTATTAAAGCTCCATCAACCAGTAGTAGTGGAAGAAGTAGCCAAGGTAGTAGCATGGAGGCTGAAATCCAGCCAGACCCTATTCCATCTCTGCAATTGCGGGATAATATTGATTTTACAAGCCAATTTGGAGCAGCCATTGTCGGTGCAGCACGGCGGGACCGTGAGTGGTTTAATGAAGCCCGCCGAAAATCTGCTCTTTTTCTTTCCACTGATGAAGACACAGAGCCTACACCTGCTCCAAGGTTGAGGCATTCCAAGTCTATTGATGAGGGCATGTTTTCTGGTGAACCGTACATGCATTTACATGTTCCTACCAATTTTGCGACACCTGTAAATAGAGACGCTACTAGTGGATACTCCTACCAGTCAAAAATTGGCAAGGGATATGGCCCTAGTACCACTAGTGCTTTTAGTACTGTGTGTTCCACTTTTTTACCACAGCTACAATCATGCACCAGTCCAATGACAATGTCCAGCGTTAACCCAGTTGGAGGAGGTGGTCCACTTATTCATCCCTTGACTGGAAAAATCCTAGATCCTAGTTCTCCTTTAGGACTTGCTTTAGCAGCAAGAGAAAGAGCTCTAAAAGAGTCACAGCAGCATAATAGAAATGAATTAGAAGAAAGGAAGTCCCGTCCATCATCTCCACGTTTTGCAGAACAAAAGTCTCCAATGGAGTCCCGTAGTAGCTCTCCACATCGACTTTGGGAGTCAGGACCCACAAAAAGAAAAGAGTTTGATTTTAAGCCATGTATGGTATCCCCAACTGGTGAAAGAAAGTCAGACGAGAGTTCTGGTCACCGGTCTCCTGCTCTTTTGTTGCTCCAAGGAGTAGAACATGGTAAATCCTGGGAAAAGAGGACAGACGGCCAAGAAAAAATAGAACTTCATGTGCGCTTCATGGAGAACTCCACCCACAAAGATGAAGAAATTCATAATAAGTTTTCGTTATGCAGGGAAGTAAAGAATGAAAGATCATTAGGCAACCCAAATGTGAATCACACCCCATTACCTAGCACAAATTCAGAAACACATGAGTCCAATTCCAAAGAGAATGGACTGCCATTATTAGTCCTGCCTCCGCCAGCACCTTCAATTGATGTAGATGATGATTTTTTATTTACAGAGCCTCTTCCTCCACCCTTAGAATTTTCAAACAGTTTTGATAAGCCTGATTCTCCTCCAGGTGCATCAGGTGGGGCTCCCACCCTTCCGCCTCCTGTGCCCCCACCACCTCCTGACTCTGGTAGCACTGCTGCTATAGACTCTACAACTTCTAGCCTCGCTTCTTATGACAGTGAAGTAGCCAACTTAACCCAGGGGACTCCAGAACTTAAAGAACCTCACGTCAATTTTTCCTCTGTCGTGTCATCAATTCAGATACCAGCATCAGACACTATGGAGACAGTGACTGATTCTGGCATTGAAGAGATTGATAGTCGAAGCAGCAGTGATCACCATCTAGAGACTATTAGTAGTGTCTCAACATTATCAAGTATGTCTGGACTTTCAACCGAAGGAACAGAACTACTAGATACTTATATAACTTATCTAGATGGCCAAGCATTCGGTGCTGATAAGCCTCTTGTCCAAAATAAGATTCGGTCAAGGACATTTCCAAGTAGAACACCTGGACTACTTAGAGATCCCATTACTGCCACCAGTACCGCCATTTCAGTTTCTCCCTGCTCAGAAAACGTCTTCACACTGACACCCTCTAAAGGACCTTCACTCTGTGCTCCTTCAGAGCCAGTCAAGGATTGTCAGAGAAAATCTCCAACGCTCCCATGGGAGGACTACCAGGAAAAAATCTCTCCAGTATCTAAGTCAAATATGATGAGTGAGTTAAGTTCAAAGCTTCAGCATATGAGTGGAGTTTCGTGGTCCAGGCCACCAGAATCTGCAGTATCATTTGCACCTGAAAGACCCACTTCACTGCAAAGACACAGGTAGGTGTCTTGGATAAAGTATGATAGCATGGGATGACATGTTTTGTAGAAACCTAGATTTTGTATTTTTTTTTTAAATATTTTAAATTGCTGTGTAGTATTTTATATTAGTATTTAGTCAGCCCTGAGTCCTGCATAAAGTTTGGTCTGCTGACATACCCCATTGCCCAGGGCAGCCAGATTATTTTAAGCCAAAATTTATCTTCCAGTTCTGGTTGATGGACTATACCAAAAATAGAGTTACCCTTACCCAAAAGGCTGGATTCTACTGTTTACCTGTGTATCTTTAGATTGTGATTAGGTGTTCATGGGTTTCACCATATTTACATGTGAATACTATTTTATGTATTAATTGTGACAGGCACTTCATGAAAAAAGACTAGAAGGTTACCTCAGCCCCACCTTTCTTACAAGTATTACTCAAGGTATATGATCTAGTTTCAGGTCAATGTGTATAGTTTAAGAATAAGTCTCCCAGAAATATATCTCTAACTTTAACTAATAAGGACTCTATAAGTAGTTGTTGCAATGACTAAATGGTCTCTCAATGTGCCAATCTGACACTCCATGTTGCCTGAAAAAGAAATCAGTAAGTATACTACAAGACTATCAAAAATATAAAAAGAACAGTACTCCATGTTGCCCTACTTGTCCTGAATGTATGTAGTCAGGGATGTCATGTAACTTGGCTCTGCTGAAGGTGTCACTTTATTATTGCCCACCCTTCCAATTTGTAGGCACAATTGCCTTCTAGTCTAGCATTATCACAACATCTCTAAAATTTACTGATCTAAAGTTCTTTCAATATTTTGGTTGCCACATTACACATAAGACCCCAGACCAGACCCATTATATTGATTTCAGACCCCAGACCCACTAATTCAATTCAGAATCTACATCAGACAAAAAAAATAAAAAATTCAGTCCCTAGACCAGACTATACACTTACCCTTCTCACTCCTGGCTCTTGTTCAGCTCAGGACACTGGATGTGTTGCCGCACACTATGTCCTGACGCTGAACCGGATGCGTTGCCGCACACTATGTCCTGACGCTGAACCGGAAGTACACCCCTAGCTACATCCCTGCATTGGAAGCAGCAGTGCTCAAATTTCTGATGTTACCAGTCATTTCTATGGAGAGTGGCTGGACTTCTTCTCAGTAACAGTGGGGTTCCAGAAGTTGGACTCTCTCTTATACTTTTATGACCTCTCTAATTTACATATTATACACATATAAAATTATTACCAGGAGGTCAAATTCATTTTTAACCATTTCTATGTAAGAGTAAATATTTTTTTTTATGCAATGGCGTAGTTCCCAGCTCCAGATCCCATCCTGAGATAAGTCAGGAGATGAGTCACAATGATAGAACTGTGTATCTGTTCTAATGATAGAATCACCTGGGCTTTTGTCAAGAAATTCTGTAATCCAATGTTGCGGAAGGGGCTGTGATGAACAGGGATTGGTCACAGAACTGTAATAGATTAGCTACTAGACTTATGAATAATTTAACTCATAAAATTTATTGAGAAATTTCAATATGTGGCCTAAATGCTTTTTTGTGTTTTGGGTAAGATGCCACACGAAAGGTGGTGATTTTGTTTGCAGCGATCCAGCTAGTAGGGAGCAATGCTCCCCAGGAAAAGTATGCAAAATTCAATGTACAATCCCTTACAGAGCTTTCAAACAGATAAACCATAGACCCCTTTCTGTAGAAAGCACTGTTTCAGAGTTGCTGCTCCTCATCAGAACAGAGTAGGGTTCTGTGGGATGTTGTACTGTCTGTATTGCCTTTTTTGCATACTTTTCAAAAGGAGCATTGCCTTAAAAACTTCCTTCTAGCTGAATCTCTGCAAGAAGAATCACTATTTATTGGTGAGGCTGCACACACAGCTTTTCACACCATCAACCAGAACGCTACTCTGCACTGATGAGGAGCAACAACAATACTGAAACAATGACGTCTACAGATGGGTGTCTCTGGTTTAACATTGACTTACAGGCTAGCCACCTATATTTGGCATTTATGGAGGAGAACCTAATATTTTCTAGTCCTTCAGAATGTCAATAGTGATTGCTCTTGATAGCCAACTCTCAAAAAGTTCAAAAAGTGTTTCCCAAGCCTTTGGTTTGAATGTAGAGGCTTCAGAAATAATATTATTTCCTTCGTACCTCCATTGAATTTAGTAAAAGTTACCAATAGATTGCTTGTTAACTATTGGAACCATATTTTTTTTGTTTACTTTTTTTCTGTCTTTTTTTAATAGGATAGTTGAGGACTCTGCTGCTTCACTCATTTCTACTAAACCTGTGAGCAGTTTATTTCATAACTGGCCTAAGTCTCCACAGCCAACTCCAAAACACCCAAAAAGTGTGGATTTTGACATTCGTCCTACCTTGAGAAGAGCACCAAGCCCGTCAGCCTTGCCCACGGAGCACAAAATAAGTCCAACTCCACGTCCATCTTCTCTACCCATCTTGCCTTCTGCCCCTGTTTACACAGGGGTCTTTGACCTGAGAGGATCCCCCACAGCTGGAGGAGATGCTTTCCCTGGCTTCCAAACGGGCAGTCGGTCCTTATCTCCAACTCATTTCATTCTACCCCCTACTGAGAAACCGTTTGCCTCTAAACCCATTCACTTTTGGACAAAATATGATGTGGCTGATTGGTTGGACTATTTAAATCTTGGTGAACATCGAGAACATTTCTTAGACAATGAAATTGATGGCAGCCACTTACCGTCACTGACCAAGGAGGATTACATTGACCTTGGTGTTACAAGAGTCGGCCATCGAATGAACATTGACCGAGCTCTGAAATTTTTCTTGGAGAGGTGATTTCAAGTCATTTGATTCCTAGTTACTTCATCCTTGCATCCATCCCCTCAAACCTAAAAAGGTTTGTTACAAGGTCCCAGGAGAGGAGAGTATGAATGTACTTTACCTTGAGTCAATTTGAAAAGCAAAACAAGAACAATCGTCTAATATATATATATATATATATATATATATATATATATATATATAAGTCATGCACAGAATTTTCCTGAAATGATTGATTCACCAGCTGCTTATTTTGCTATAAGGGGGGCAATGAAGGCTTCATCTTCAGCCATGAAGTACATTCGGGAGCTGGAGGCACCAATGAATAAGAAAATTACTTTAGCACTGCAGTGTTCCAATTTCACTGTGCCCCAATTTTTGTGTTCCTACATCTTTACTGTCAACATAAAATGTAGTCATGTAGGCAGAAGGTCAAATGTGTTCTATGGAAAGAGTTTTAGATTCTACTGTAAGAGTGGAGAATAGGACAACAAGATTGAGGCACAAGCAGAGTCTTCCCTAAAGTTGTGGATATATTATGGACTGTCAGACAATGGTTGAATACAAACATCTAACAAATCTGTATATTAGGAAATAAGCGCCAATATAACTTTTATTTTCCATGAGTAAAGTTGCCATCTAATCACTGGCAGAAAATGTTTCTCATACTGTTATTGAGGTGGCCTTCAGTGGTTGTACTGATCGAACTGTGTAGGATTGATAACAGTATACCATAAAACAAGAGCACCGGTTACCATCCCACGCCATGATCATCCACTTTGAGGCATTATCTTTTTTAATCTCTTTACAAGAGTTGCCGCACTGAGCCAGTCATTTGATGAAATCAAGCATTTTAGCTTACTCGAAAACTGTGTCTTTTGTTTTATGGGATGTTGCATGGTATTTTGAAGCATTGGGGACAAATATAAAGGGATATGCTGGTTTAAGAGCGATTCGTTTTGTTTTGAAGAGATGGGAGTTGGAATAGTTATTGGTTGTTTTCCGAAATAGATTAGACCATCATGTAATCCCCCATTGGCCTAAGAGTACCTAGCATGTACCAACGGCAGCCAGGTTCTTGTAGCTTGACCTTTTCTAGAAGATAGTGGCATCAATGAGGTGTTGGTCACTAAATACTCATCAGTGGTGTCATTATGTTCTAGAATTAATAGGATAAAGGTACAGTCTCATGCCTCAATGATGTCACTACCAGTACCATAGTTGACAGGCTGCATTTTTACACTTTTTTGTTCACCCTATTGACTGGCTGGCACTAGGTGCACAATTACATTTAAGTTCACCCTTCCTGGGATTTGCTATTTGTCATATAACATTATGCCCGAGGCGCTTTATCAAAAGACTAGAAAGTGGCGCATTGTTAGCATGAATTGTTACTAGATAAACAGTGTAGTTTGCTGCTAAAGAGGTTGTCTGATTTGTACAACCCCTCTTCATTTCATAGATGCCCTGTTAATGAGTTAATTTTAGGGGGCTCCACTACCGGGAACACCCACGCTCAGCTGTTATTGTTGGGGGATGCGAACAGCAAACGTCCATTGAAATGGGATGTTACAAGACACCTGTTGGCCACCCAGAGCCGAGTTCACCAGCAGAAGTGATCCACTCTTTACAATAGATCTCTGCTCTACCTGATAGAGGGAGGTCTAGAGCAGGTGGAGGCCTCAGGTACCCATGCTGGGGATCCACAACCATCTTCTCATAAGGACTACAGGAGCGAAAGAGCTGTTGAAACCATTGTTAGATGCTGCCCCGAAACCTTTTGCTTGTAGAACTTTTTATTAAAAGATTACCTAATGGTTAATTATAACGAGAGACCCCAGGGCATATGAAAATGGGATGCATAAAGCAGACAACCCCTTAAAGAAACGTTTTAAGTGACATGTGGCAAATCTTAGCATAAGTGAACCTAAACTTCAGCTGAAATGCGGACGCATTTTAACGTCTCTATTACGAAATCAAGACCTGGACCTCCATGTGGTTCATTTGAGCCAAACTTAAATAACCATCGGTTTTTATGGTGATCTAAGTTTGCTTGCTTTGAACCCAGGTCTTGCAGCCAAAATACGAGTGGTAAATTTACAGCCATTTGAATGCAGACTTAGGCTGAATTCACACTAACATTCGAGATACCAAATCACCAGTCCTTCATGATTAACCAAAAAAGGTAATGGCCTCCATAACTGGGGAAAAGCAAAACGTATTCTCTGTTCTTGGATCCAGTTTTGGAAAATAATGTCGGATGGGAAAACGGGTCTCCCGAGCGTCAATATAAATTCTGATTTAAAGAATAATATACTCCCGGATTACAACTAACAGTAATTAAGATGATCTTTAGAAAGATGCAATGAATATTGGTCAAGTAGAGTAAACTGTGCAAGTGGTGAGTCTTGATTTCTTATCTCAGCCTTCAATGGTCACTTCTGTATATGAAGTAGTCAATGCACTCTCTTCTCTTTAGCCAAAGCCGAAAGACCACTGTGCTGTTGTGACTGAGATCATGATTCCTTTACCTCAGACACAACATTGTCTTATTTTTTATTTTGACTCATACTTTTTATTTTTATTTTTTAATGACTGTGGATGACTCGTGTGGTCAGGCATGTTGTCTAGTTGTAGACGTCTCAATCGTAACTATGAGGTATAGAGAGGAACTTGAGGATTTCAGTGGATATCTGGTATTTATAGCCTTATTTTATATTATTTTATCAGTTGTATATGCATGATGCACTGGAGACAACACAGTTGAGCCGAATAACTCAGTGATATTGTGAGATATATTTGTTATTACAGAATATATAAATATATATATGAGTATATATATATATATATATATATATATATATATATATATATATATATATATATATATACACATATATATATCATGCCACTTTAATAGCATATTTCGTTCCTGGACGAAATTATAGTTTATTCTGTTATACTTGACAAAGGCAAATGTTCTTATTGGGTCGCAGCCCTTTGGTGTGTTCCCTTACCCACCTTTTAAATTTTTTGTAGCATTAAGTGCTTACTATCACTAGTTCACATTTGCTGTAAAATGTAGAGAAAATATATAATGAAGACTGTGGAGTAACTAGATAACTATTTTTGAAAGCCAAAGAATGATTTAAAAATGTGGCAAATGCCCGCCGCCTCCCCCTAACCCCCGTGCGTTGCGCTTTCCTACCATATGGAATTAGAAGGACACATTGAACTATGCCTTGTTTTCCATAGTAACTAATCAGAGCTCAGCTCTAATTTCTTAAACTGCTATAGAAAATTAAAAGCTGCACTTTCATTGGTTGCTATGGGCAAAAAAAGCCTGTTTTTCTGTTACTTTTGAGGTCCATTGTGTTGATTATTTTACAATTTTTCATTTTTCTCCAGAAAAATAATGTAACAAGGTTCCACAAATATTGCTGAATCCATACCTTCCAACATAGTGGGGCATTTTTTTGAAACCCTGTTCGCCCTCCTGGAAACCCCTCAAACTGGCTGTAAATTTGTATTTGACCCATCTCTTTGTTGTACCATTTGTGGGATAGTCCTGCAAAAAAACAGAACTGTTCACATAAATGCTGAATAAATGATACACACGAGTATAGTTAGATTGTAGGCAGCTCCCCTTGGCCCTTTGTTTTTAAATTGAAGTTGCAAAAATTTTCTTTCGAAAATCCCTGTTCCATTTTTCTTCCAAATACATACAGTGACCTAAAGGTTATCCAGAAATCAATGTCATGTTGCACTTAACTTCGAACGTTTCAATTTTTACATGGTGTTTGCCTCTTCGACAGGCTTTACCCTAGTGAAAAACAACAGGAGAAAGATTTCACTTTCCCGAATCCTCTGGTTATTCAAGATGTCAGAGATATGATTCATATTGGCACTTTGTAGTTATCAAAATAGGCTGCTCTTTCTTTCTCCAACAGCCCATTATCCTGTCTTAAGGGCTCAGAATTATATCGCTTTATCTATTTTTAGCTTTTTATCTCATTGCCAATAGAGAAGATATTGATGTATATATATATTATAACAAAATACATTAAAAATGCGTCTTCCACATAACAGAGGGTATGAAATTATTATTATTTTTTGTTTCAATTTATAAAAATGAAGAAGGTCATTTAAAATTTTATATATATCTTCTAATATCATTTGGGGTGTCAGCTCAATAAGTTAAAGGACCCCCACTATCTCCAACACGCACAGTAAAAAAAAACCCTCTCATCTTATAACTCCCCACCGCCACCACCATCAACACCACTACCACCATCACAACCGCCACCACCATCACAACCACCACCACGACCCCACCACTGCTGCAGAGCTGGAACCCCGTTGCTATCTTCCCTTGAGGACTACAGGAGTGCTGGTGGGGGACTGAAGGACTCCCTAATTGATAATCAAAATGAATAACTCGAGAGCTCCCATTTATATAATTGAAAAATTTAGTTCATTCATTATTTATAACATTTGGTCCCAATTTAGTACAATTGGTAAAATCATATATCGAATACTCAATAAAGTGAATAACCACATTTCTAAATTATTTGAAACAATTTAAAAGGGTTGTTTTATAAAGACAACCCACCCGGCCCTGTCTATATTCTCTATTAGGACATATGGACATGATAGGGGGTGGTCGCGAGCAAGGGCTCTCACTCTGGCGGGTCCGGCTCATCTATGCATTTCATTAATATCCATTGATTTGAATAGCCACCATGTAATGCCACATTACCCCTCCACTGGCAGAAGCAGGTAGATACATCTTCCCTGTCGATAACAGCTGAATGCCGGGGATTAGAATAACTGGACCCACAGTGATCAGATGATCACCCCTACAACTTCTTTTTAAAAGGGGTTGTTCCAAATGCCAGATACCCAGATCACTAAACTGTTTTGATCCCACTTAAACTAAAATTTTACTATTACATCTGGTTTGTTTTCCTTATGGTGAATTCTAGGCTGTAATATACGTTTAGATCCTGTGTATAAAACCTTGAAAACGAGGAGAGCACATTGGAGACTTTTTTTAAACAATCTTCTATGATCTATTTGCAGATCTGTGGTCCTTCTGTAGAAACTTTCCAAAGTTTTTATAATTTGAGTTGCATGTTACAGATTTTGACTGATATAGAAAATTTACTCAATTTGGTTGAACTGTAAGTTCTCATAGGCTTCTCCTGCTTATTTTTACTGTTCGATGAGATCACTTTTTTTTGTGCTTTTATGACCTGTCAGTTAGACAGGTAACAAATGTATGATAGGTGTGGGAGGGACCTTTGAGATCCCCACTATTATGGAACAAGGAACCCAAAGTCCCTATTTTCGGCCAGAGAGTTCTTAGAAAAGAATGGGACTGTTGGAAACACCATGTTCAGTTACAGTTAGTATGGTTGAAAAATACACATGTTCATCATGTTCAAACAGGGGCTGGATAAGGGTAAGGGGTAGGGTTAATTTTACAATTTTATTTTCCTTTTGTTGATCCAGAGGAAAGCAAAAATAAATCCATAGGGCATGAGACAATTTTCTCTAAAAGGGCAGGCTATTCCACACATTAACAGTTCTTACAGTAGAGAAGGTTTGTCACCTCTGGAGATTACACCATTTTTTCTCCAGATGGATGGAGTGCCCCCTTGTATTTGAGGGGATTTTACATGGAACAGCTTTTCGCCATATTTTTGGTATGGGCCATTAATATACCTATATAGATTTTTCACTTTCCCCTTAGACATCTGTATTCATTTATTCTTCCCTAATAACTAAGATTCTCTATGCCCCTTATCGGTTTAGTTGCTCTTCTTTGTACCTTTTCCACCTACCTGGCATACGTTCTATGAACCGGTTCCTAAAACTGAACTGCATATTCCAGATGAGACACATCTGGCTTTAGATGCAGCTGATTGACATTATATGCTGTTATTTAGTCTGTGATTTAAAAGCACACCCAGTTCCTTCTCTGCACGTGACTCCAGTTTTGCTACCCTAGGACATACAGTAAATGCAGATTAATAGTACGCAGATGCATAACTTTACTTCTTTTCACATTGAATCTCGTTTGCCAAGTAAATGCCTAGACACTCAGTGTGTCCGAAACAGCTTGTAATTTGGGGGTCGACCTAACTGTATTCCGCCTCACCGGATCTAGGCGTAGAATGAATGGAGAGGTTGCCATGCACATGTGCGTGGCTGTCCCTATTGATTCCTATAGGAGCAGGTGCAGTCCCCTCTCCGCCTGGATGTGGCGACCAGTGATTTAGTGAATATGCAATAAATGTCTAAGGTGCGAATAACCTTTTAAGGATAAGCTTATAATTTACAAAATTGTCATCAGATGGATTCTGTACTCCCTGGATGTTAACTGAAAGTAAGTATAGTTTACGCCTCTTTTACTTGTTTTTCTTTCTTTACGACTTTCGAAAGCAAAGGTTGGGCAATTTTCTATTGCAGAGCTCATCAAACATAATGGAGGCTGAAATGGTGAAACACAGATCCATATATCAGCATCTATTGTCTATTAAATGGGGGAATTATGGCTTCATAATAGGAAATTCTCCTGTCTGTGAAATTGATTCAGTGAAAAAACTTTCACAGATTCACTCTTTTATTGATTGCATGTACAAAATAATTTGATTTTATTCATTTGGTTTCGAAAAAAATCTAAAAATGTCTAAAATTTTTCGAAATGATACACGACGCCTTCTTTATGCCACCTCATGACCATCGTATATACCGTATACACCATTATTTTTCACACTAATAAATCGAGCACATCTTTAATAAATTAGCCAAATTATAAGACTCCTCTTAGCCATGCCTTTTTCCCCCTCAACATTTTCAAGTTATTTTCCCCTATGTATGATCAGTGGAAATTGAAAAATATCACTGTACACTTACATTAAATTGGATACGTGAATTTATTGGGAAATATAATCATTTAAGTCTCAAAAAGTCTTGTTACCTACAGTATGTCAACATTTTTGGAAAAAGCTTGGCCATTCATTAGTCATTCAAGGCCTTATACTATAGCTGGTGTGTGAAACTAAAATAACAGTTTAAGAAAAATAAAAGTTTGACTACTCAATGTAATATATCACATGCAAAAGTAAATCGAAAACTCTGATTCACTAATAATTACCTAATAAAGGAAGTGGAGTATTATGGGAATAAGTGGTATTAGTGCTTAAAATTTAAATATTATGGAATTTCACATTTTCTATTAGCCTGAAAATTTTTATTATACATCTGATCATGTTATATGCAAAAAGTGTGAATAGCTTCTCAAAAGAATATTTTATTAATATATTGTATATTTTATATTATTTATTATACATTTTATTTAATATCAAATTATATCTAATAGTCATTTAAAATAAAGACTATTAAATACATTTTACTTACTAAAATTAAAAAAGATGA
Source organism: Rhinoderma darwinii (assembly GCF_050947455.1). Classification (NCBI taxonomy): domain Eukaryota; kingdom Metazoa; phylum Chordata; class Amphibia; order Anura; family Rhinodermatidae; genus Rhinoderma; species Rhinoderma darwinii. The sequence goes on from NC_134696.1 coordinate 90,269,662, forward strand.
TATAGTAAAAAAAAAAAGGGTCCGATCAACTTTAATATATGAATGAAAAAAATTAAATATGAATTTTAATTTAAAATTTTTATTTTTTTTCTTCAAATAATTTCACAACTAGTTGATATTGTAACGTGCTGTAAAATTACCTAGTCATTAATGAAAGAAAAAAAAGTGGCAATTTATCATTAATAATAATTTTGAAACATAATTTATTAAAGTATTACTATTTATTCAAATCTCAATATATATACCCTTTGGGACATGTGATTTATATGCATTTTGAAATAAAATGTATTCATATATTCCTATTTATTGAAACCTAGATATACAACCACAGGGACATATGATAAATATAAATTTAACAAAAAATAGCTTTATTTTTTGGGGGTTGAAGAAAACGGGCCAGGACCATTTTACTGTATTTTCAGTTGTTATATTATTTTGATTAACTGATAATAAAATTGTAAAAAAAAACAACAGACCTATAAACAAATGCAGTGGTTTACATTTTTTCTTCTCCATTTACTTGTTTTTTGTTAAAACTAAAAACTGTTGGTTCTTTTTCATCCTAAACCATGTTACTTAGCATACATTGATACCCCCAAAAAAATCCCAGAATTTTTTGTAAACATTTTACCCCCTTATTATACAAGGGTGCATGTACAGCAAAAACAAAAATGGAAACTAAGCATTTTTATGAAATGTGAGTTTTATTAAAAAAGAACATCACTGGGTCTAATGACAAGGTCATGTGCTATGATTATAGTTTTCATTTTATTTATTATATTCTAAAAAGAACAGCATTGTAATTGTGAATAAATCTGCAAAAAAATCACTTGTAATAATCAGAATTAAAATTGCTGCAATAATGTACAAATAATATACGTACAAAGTGTACAAATTATGTCTGTTTTAGTATATATTGCATGTTTTGTCATCTAAAATAATATACACAGGTTACCAACATATTACTAACTGTAATATCTGCCAAATATTATAAGTATTTAGTGGCAGTTTATACTTGAAGGAATGTTTTAATTATAAAATTATCAACGTAAATTATCAAAACAATATAAAATAATTAATATAACAGTTTTGTAAAAAATAAAATTAAAAAAAAAGTATTTTTTAATAATTCTTTAACTTAATATAAATAAATGGAATAATAGTCTCACAATTTGTGTTACATTCTCTTTCAGACACTGGTGGGACTTTTTTCAATATTCTGTATTGTTCTTCTGGTTACCATTTATCTTTGTGATTTATTTTTGGTGCTTTTTTTCCTGCGAAGTTTTATGATAAATAAAATCTAAAAATAGATTTTATTTTGCAGTATTAAAATGGTAAAATCAAGAGATCATTTGCAGTTTTTGATCAAATGAAAAATTATTTCCATATGTAACAACATTTTCATAAATTAAAACATTTTCTTTCAGGATTTAAAATTTTAAAAAAATATAATATATATATATATATATATATATATATATATATATATATATATATATATATATATATATATATATATATAGAATTATTTTTTAATATTTTTTTTTCTTTAATTTTATTATCATTTTAGAAGGCAATTCTTCATATAGAAGTTGTTGCACTGACATTATCTTGCATAAGTGGCAATTTTGTAATTGTTACAGTAAGATAAATTCAGAGCATACATAAATTTGTGTCATTTGTCCTTTTGTAAGATATTCTATCACTTCATAATCTTAAAGGGAGTTGTCTAATTTAGAAAATTATTTTTTAAATACCCTATCAGGGCATTTTGAGTAAATACAGGGCAGTCCTTTATTCTAGTGTTACATTTACTGGGAGAGTAGTTACAATAAGCATCCCTGTCTCTGGCGGACTTACCATGTTTGTGTATTACACGGACAGCCCACTGATTTCAATGGGCACCATGTAATGCTTAATTTCCCCTGTGGTGGTGCTAAAGGGAAATTGATCACTTGCTGCTGGGTTTCCCAGAAGATTAGAGGTGATTGCTAGGGTTCCCAACAGCAGGACACCCTGTGATCAGTTTTTTTTGGGCAGATCATCTAATCAGGGGGGATTGCCCTAAAGTGGACAACCCCATTAAATTTTCGAAGAAACACAATCAACGTTTTAATTTCATACCTCTAAACATTTATTTTACAAAATAAGCCTCATTCCCTTATCTAACCCTATACTGATTACACCTGTTTTATTAAATAAGGACTACTTTTAGATATATTTTAACAATATTTTATCAATTTAATGCTTTAAAAAAAATGCTTGCTAGTGGGCAACACAGAAATAAAATTGTAAAATGCAAACAATTTATGTTGTACATAGACATACTTGCAAAATATTATATATTATGTGTGCCAAGACTTATCATGTGAGTTTTTAAGAACTATTCTACCCTCTACTTTAAGCACTGTGTATAAAAAGACTCTGTTTGTTGGAAAGGTTGTAGAGCACTTAACATTTTGTTGAAAAGTTGTAGAACGCAAGAAGGGCAAATGCTTCATTATTCTCTGCAACTTTTTAAAAAATGCTTGAAGCCTTTGGATTTACTGTGAATATGCATCAAGAGTCTAGGACATATTGAATTATTTATTATACTGTATGGTTAAGGCTGCAGGTAACAATGCTCTATTCACCCACTACAATTCAGGGCAGGTAAAATCTGAGAATACCACATTTTTCATAGAAATAGAAAATACTTTGATTTTTTTTTTTGTTATTTTAAACATATACCGCCCATGAGTATTAGGCTCTGTTTACACTAGCTGCCATTTGTAATGGAGCCATGACAGCTATGTTTTCAAATAGATCCCGAATTTTGGCTTATCATGGGGTCCTTCAGGTTACCATCAGGGTTCCATTATTATGGCTAAAATGACCATAAAAAATGCCAGTACCCCTGATGGAATGGCCGGCGTTAACGGATGTGAATAGAGCCTTATAGGGCGTTTTCCTATATATATCAGTGGGTGGGCCTGTTAAATAAATTTATGGTCCAAAAATTTCTATCATTTTATGAAATAAGGGGAGAATTTTGTTTTGGAAAATCTTTGTGTCATATCAATAACTTCTTACACACGTGTTATGATTCTTAGCCCATCAGTCCAAAGTGTTGTTTAGGGTCTTGATAGTTTAAAGGGGTTGTCCGGTTTAGAAAACAAATTTTCAAATATCCTGTTAGGGAATTTTGAGTTAATAGAGGGGCCCTTGCTTTGTCTGAAATCAACGGCTGTCTATGTATATAACAAACTGTGTATTATTTGGGACTGCGTGGCTGGGAAATTGAACTCTTGCTGCCAGGTTCCTGCACATATTACATCTGATCACTGGTGATATCAGCAGCAGGACACTTTGTATTCAGTTAATGATCGAAGGACCTTTCTAACAAGAAGAGTTGGTCAAAGCAGACAACCCCTTTAACTATTTTTAAGCCACAGTAATGTTTAAAGGTTATATTCACTTTTGCAACCAATTTTCTTTATTCCTCCAACACATCTAAAATAAAAAAAACGTATTTGAAAATATTCTTGAATTATTTCTGTTTTGCGTATACAGCCCTTTTGCAGAGCTATGTGTCTCCATGGTAACAGACTCCAAACAAATCCTGTGTGTAGTCTGATCCTGCAGTCATGTGTTATTCCTTTCATCTGTCTACTTTTCTTCTCTCTGTAGGTTAGGAAGAAGAGGCAGATGGAAGTAGAGTAAAGGGGGTTTTACACAGGACGATTATCGGGCAGACGAGCGTTCCTATAACGCTTGTTGCCGATAATTGCCTTGTGTAAAAAGGGCAGCGATCAGCAGATGGTCGCATCGAGCTCGATCATCTGCTGGTCGTATCGTTTGAAAAAAGTTAAATATTATCGTTGTCGGCAGCACATCGTGTGTAAGCAGAGAGACGCGCTACTGACATGATAATAATGGATGGGGACGAGCGATCGGAGTAACGAGCGCTCGTCCCCATCCATAGCTCCGTGTGGCAGGAGCAAACGAGCACCGATCAACGATGTCTCGTTGATCGGCACCGGCCGAGTGTCAGCCGGTGTAAAAGGGCCTTAACACATGACTGCAGGATCTAACTAAACACAGGGTTTGTAGCCATGTATACACAAAATGGTAGGATACTTTTAATCAAGATGATTTGTAAAATTGCGTCATTTTTTATTTAAGATGCATTAGAGCTATACAAAAACTGATTGCAAAGCTGTACGTAAAAATTATTTTATATTCAAATTAATAAAAGTGCTCTGTCTTTTTTTTCTTTTCCTAAGACTAACTCACTGTTCGGTTAGACAATCTGTATGTGGGATCCAGTTTTTATTTTTAAATGTAATGAGGGATTCTACTCAAGCTATTGTTAAAAGGCATTGGATTGGAGTTTGTTTTATTCTCAAAATTAAGATCTATTATATTTTATTTTTGATACTTATACAATATATGTTTTGCACTTATAAGGCATGTATTGAGCTTCACTGAAGAGGTTGTCTGTTTTTAGTTAGAGAATTCTGCGTTCATGATCCTCATCTATAAGCCGGAGCAGCTATGAAAGAGCTTATCTCACTTCGGAGGACCCGATACATCCATGTATTATAAGTGCACCTCTATGATTTTAATGGGCACTGTGTAATACTTAATTTCACCTGTTGTGGTGCTGCAGGGAAATTGAACATGTGCTAGAATCTCCCCTATAGATTACAGATAATCACTAGGTGTCTCAACAGGGAAACAGCCTCTAATAAAATGATGACTATATTTTGTTTTTGCCTTATCCATAAGAATCCATTGACTGATTTTCAATTTTTTTTATTTTTATTAAAAATGATGTCCGTACATCCCTCGTCCTCTTGTATGTACAAGGTCACATAGCCTTTATATGTGACTTTACTATGTGGAGGAGGGTGAGCTATGTAAGGGATGAGCCATAGCCGCAATGTTTACATGGTACTTGAGCCAACCAGCAGATGATGTAAAAAGTAATAAGTAGGACATAACATTTAGTAAATATCAAATAGAAATTTATTTCATTTAAAATAAAATAACCATTTATGAGGCCAAGGTCATGGCAAAAATAAAAATTTAAAGGTAATCCCGGACAGTCCCTCAAAGTGGTTGTCCAGAATTAGAAAAACATGGCTGCTTTTTTCTCAAAACAGCACCACAACAGGTTGTGTGTGGTATTGCAACTCAGTCCTGTTTACTTTATTGAGCTGAGCTGCAATACCAGAGGCAACCCATGGAAAGGTGTGGCGCTATTTTTGGAAGAAAGCAGACATGTTTTTCTAAAACTGAAGCGTGTAGGGTTATTCAACCATAGCTTCAATATATTTGTACACGCATACTCCATGTGACTTTTCTTTAGCAATATACAGATGTAGCAGAGCTGAATTTAGACATTACAGCTCAGTTTGTCATTTTACATAAAATGCCATGATATCACAAGTGGTGTTTTTCCATATTACTGCAGGGAAACCTACTGAGTTACCTCAACTCGTGTAGTTATCAAGGTACACAAAGGAAACCGTCAAATGACAAATTCTGCTCCACTACAGCAATGCATGTTGTAAATGACGCAGAAAACTGTGTACATGTCTTCAACCTTGACATTCTATTGGAGTTAAGAGCCTGGACTAGTATAATGTTTACTATTTCTGCTATATGTATATATAATTTTAGCAGAATTTTTTTTTGGTGGTACTTCTGAATAATGCTAACGGACATAAGAAAGAATAAATTATATATAATAACTTTATTTATTACCAATCGCCTATAGCTGCATTTTGTACCCCATTTACTAGAGTATACATTAATAGATTGAATGCCTTTAAACTCCTTTGTGACTGTATGGGCCAGAAATGCATTACTAGGCAAACCCAGAGCATAAAAATGGCAGGTTTGGACCATACAGGTAGCAGGTAAAAACTCTGTAGGGATAGCCTTCCCAAGCCGGTTTTCAGGTACTGCTCTGACAAATCTCATGACCGGAAGGACTGACAATGATCTGTAATTTGGTAATTTTCTCTAAAGAGACTTAAAAATTGATCCCTATACTTGGCATCGGTAAGACGGGTCCATGATGGATTTTTTTCTTTGATTTTGTAAAGCTTTTCAAAAACTATACAACTACAAAGGACTATAGTCTTTTTTTTACCTTGTGTTACTGCTAGTATAGTACCTCAGTATATGAAGTTACATATCGACTTGAGTGTAAAGATGGTTCTGGGGGCCTCCATTTCCAAAAAGTTTTCGTTTTTGTGTTTTTCTTTTTTGTTCTGTGGTTTAATGTATAAATTACTATATTGTACTCATCTGTTGGTTCATTATCTTAGCAACATGAAGAGAGGCATAAGAGCATGGTTTAATTAAACACTATTTTTATACCGATATCAAAAATATCCAAAAAGATTACTTAAGATATCTGTCGGGAGATTTTATAATCAATTGTATGTAACGGGTATTTAAAGATGGTCCTCCTGTGATTTCTATTGGTTTAGCTCCCCTGAAGTGGCATGCTGTCCTTATAGACCAATATAGAAGAATATCTCATGAAGATTATATATCGATATGCATTTCCTATACAAGCAGTTATAAGGACTCCTTACGGAAGAAATATAAAGTGCTGCTTTTTGTGCTTAAATCAGTAGTTTGTCATCAAAATACGGCCCTTTCATCAACGCGTCTGACAACAGACACCTTTATATGAACTCTACTGAAAAGGGGGTTTCGAGATTTTAGTCCTGCGTTTGAGGGTAATTCATTTTAAAGCCATATCTGCCAAGAGTTGACTTCTATATTTTTAAAGAAAGTAGGAATTTGAGAATGCAGGTGCGTACACCTTTAATTGACTGGACTGTTCTCTTTTCATTACCTAGCCTGACCTTCTCTTTCCATGCCGTTCTTAACAGTGACTTTTGGAATTGGTGGTGGAAGACGTCGGTTAAGGCGTTAAATGGTTTTCCACAGAGCAGTGGTGGGTGGGTGGAGATATATCTTATGAAACGGGTGGGTGGGTTGAGCTTCTGTGTGTTTGCAACTGAATGTTGATTAATAGGGAGGAAGTTTTGGATGAATGTAAGTCCTCCACAGTTGGGGAAAGACGTATCCGCTGCGGGGAAGGGCTATTGAGTATTACTCACATATTCCCAGGGAAGGTTGGTAAGTAGCATTGGTCTACTTCTCGGTTTGGCCGCACTGGGTGCCTGTGTTCTCTGATTGTAATAAAAAAATATGTGCCAACCATTTTGTGTCTTGATTTATTGACTCATTGGTTTGAGAGATGTTTGATACAATTTACACGTAATATACACATTATGTTTCTATATAGAACTGGTATTGTTTTCTTTGCACCTTTCTTCCAAAGCTTCTTAAGATTTGCATGGTCGCAGTGAATTATTTGTTTCTTTGTCAACCATATTTATTGTTGCGGCCATGAGTGAGTTCACCACATCTATAGGTCATCATATTGGACATGTCCTTTATGTATATTAAGAAAGGGCTAATAAAATATTTAGAAACACGTGTACAATGTGCATAGTGTACTGCAGATTCTCGTTCTTTTTCTGTTAAAGTACAGTTTATATGTTAAAGGGTACCTTCAGCGTTGCTGGCATTCCCGTCTCCCTCCAGAAGTTTTAATCTGAAGCCGGTACTATTGCCAAGGCAACCATGCAACACCCAAAGCCTCTCCTGCATAGGAGCTTGCAGAAGAGGCTTCCGGTGTTGCATAATCCAATCTGCTGCCCGCATTTTCCACCATCAAATTTAAACTTCCATTGGAAGATGAGAATGCCAGCAACAACATGAGCAATATAACTTTTTTTTTGCTTTAGTTTACTTCTGCCAGAAGACATATACATCTGATAGATAAACATAGTCAAATCCTATATATCTAGCTTATTATTAGTCATGACACTGGCACAATGAAACACAGAGCAAATGAAAAAGTGAATGACCGCCATGGATTTGGAACTTGTTATCATTCTAATCTAGACTGTCTCTCATTTACCATAGAAATAGCTGAACAGTTTATTGCTACACCATCCATGGGTATCCATTGAGACTTCAGACCCTCTTAACCAGAAGAGAACTTGAGCTCCCCCACCACTATCTACTGTATGTATATATATATATATATATATATATACATACATATATACATAAATATTTTACACCCTTGTTCTTGAGAACTGGATCATTGTCTTGAAGGTTGCCATTAATAAGGGATGCAAAAGAACTGGTGTTCTTATAACCAGCAAAAACATTGGTATCCTCTGCCTTTGTCTGGCATCCCAAGAGTCCATCATTATTATTACATTAGAAGTCTTTGAGCACAACACACTAAGGATATATAACTGTATGAAAAACATGGTACCATACTTTCTTAATGTATATTTCTGTATGGTGTTAAATACAGGTACTATACTTATTCCATTTTGTGCAATACAACAAATCTATATACAGTGAAGGAAATAAGTATTTGATCCCTTGCTGATTTTGTAAGTTTGCCCACTGTCAAAGACATGAACAGTCTAGAATTTTTAGGCTAGGTTAATTTTACCTGTGAGAGATAGATTATATAAAAAAAAAAAAAGAAAATCACATAGTCAAAATTATATATATTTATTTGCATTGTGCACAGAGAAATAAGTATTTGATCCCCTACCAACCATTAAGAGTTCAGCCTCCTCCAGACCAGTTACACGCTCCAAATCAACTTGGTGCCTGCATTAAAGACAGCTCTTACATGGTCACCTGTATAAAATACTCCTGTCCACAGACTCAATTAATCAGTCTGACTCTAACCTCTACAACATGGGCAAGACCAAAGAGCTTTCTAAGGATGTCAGGGACAAGATCATAGACCTGCACAAGGCTGGAATGGGCTACAAAACCATAAGTAAGACGCTGGGTGAGAAGGAGACAACTGTTGGTGCAATAGTAAGAAAATGGAAGACATACAAAATGACTGTTAATCGACATCGATCTGGGGCTCCATGCTAAATCTCACATCGTGGGGTATCCTTTATCCTGAGGAAGGTGAGAGCTCAGCCGAAAACTACACGGGGGGAACTTGTTAATGATCTCAAGGCAGCTGGGACCACAGTCACCAAGAAAACCATTGGTAACACATTACGCCGTAATGGATTAAAATCCTGCAGTGCCCGCAAGGTCCCCCTGCTCAAGAAGGCACAAGTACAGGCCCGTCTGAAGTTTGCAAATGAACATCTGGATGATTCTGAGAGTGATTGGGAGAAAGTGCTGTGGTCAGATAAGACTAAAATTGAGCTCTTTGGCATTAACTCAACTCACCGTGTTTGGAGGAAGAGAAATGCTGCCTATGACCCAAAGAACACCGTCCCCGCTGTCAAGCATGGAGGTGGAAACATTATGTTTTGGGAGTGTTTCTCTGCTAAGGGCACTGGACTACTTCACCGCATCAATGGGAGAATGGATGGAGCCATGTACCGTCAAATCCTGAGTGACAACCTCCTTCCCTCCACCAGGACATTAAAAATGGCTCGTGGCTCGGTCTTCCAGCATGACAATGACCCGAAACATACAGCCAAGGCAACAAAGGGGTGGCTCAAAAAGAAGCACATTAAGGTCATGGAGTGGCCTAGCCAGTCTCCAGACCTTAATCCCATCGAAAACTTATGGAGGGAGCTGAAGATTCGAGTTGACAAGCGACAGCCTCGAAATCTTAATGATTTACAGATGATCTGCAAAGAGGAGTGGGCCAAAATTCCATCTAACATGTGTGCAAACCTCATCATCAACTACAAAAAACATCTGACTGCTGTGCTTGCCAACAAGGGTTTTGCCACCAAGTATTAAGTCTTGTTTTCCAAAGGGATCAAATACTTATTTCTCTGTGCACAATGCAAAAAAATATATATCATTTTGACTATGTTATTTTCCTTTTTTCTTTTTTATATAATCTATCTCTCACTGGTAAAATTAACCTAGCCTAAAAAGTCTAGACTGTTCATGTCTTTGACAGTGGGCAAACTTACAAAATCAGCAAGGGATCAAATACTTATTTCCTTCACTGTATAATCCGTATGGCTACTATATAAAAAAAAATCTCAATTGTGCCTTAGCACTGCACCTCTTTATCTGTGATTGGCTTTGCATCACATCTCCCTTTAGTCTCCTTATGGATGTGGATGTCTCAGCTTGCAGAATGAAAGTCAGGGCACCCTAGTTCTCCCAGTAGGTGGGGTCCCAAACTTCTACTCTGATGGTTTAGAGTCATTCCTGGTAATCCAGTGGTCCTCCGGTGACCAGATATCAACAGTACATGCCTCTAGGATTTAGTATTAACTTTTATGGTTGAAAGCTGGTAAAATTAGTACTATGCAGGTAGGGGTCCTGGGGCATAATATTATTAATCAGAGACCCTATCTTTGTAGAGGAAGAAGCAGTAGTTCTATCAATTATATAAAATTGTCAGCGAATGTCTACCGGTGGATTACAATAAAGAGGATAGATATAAGTCTATATTTCCCCCATGTGTCTTATTAGCAAATCTGTGTCTGGGTACTTTAAACAGGAGATTTCAGCATTGCCGGCACTAAAGTAATTAGCAGTATCTATATGGGGCAGGCATTATCATAACAGGTATTTTATTATCTATATTTCATTATAAGGCTTGTCCCTCACTGGCTGCTGATAATTATTATTTAACCCCTATCTCCATATGCAATACTCGGCCAAAATCATAAGTTTAACATTTTCTAGGTAAAAAAAAAAAATATCATGAAATTCACCTTGCATGCATAAAAATGTGCACAATATTTTCTGCAGATATCAGAATTCTAACTAATGGAACTAAATTTCTAATTGATGATCGCTTCATGTGAATTAAACTCTGAACAAATTTGGCTAATAAGTAAAAAGGACGTATGCACCTACAACTACCTACTCTAATATCTGTACTATAGTCCAGTCTTAGCCTTAGACTACCATAACCAGGCCAGATTTTAGGCCTCCAGGGCAACCAGACTCACTGTAGCTTCCTTCCAGGCCCACTCCTAATCTCACCTTCTAGGCTCACTGCAGTTTCCCCCCCCCAGGTTTGAGCACAGTACTGCTCATTCTCCACTGGTCCCACCACCTGGCTGACTATCTCCACAGGCTCTAGCAGACTCTGTCAAGAGCTACCACACCAGCAAAGCAAAACAAGGCGATGATTTCAAGGCTTGCCTCTCTCTGTTCTAGACTATAAATGTAGTCTGATAGCTTACTATCTACTCCATGACTCCGGCCTTGTTCCTCAGAGGTCTACATCCTCCAACTTCTACCCCTCAGAAGCTGCAACCTCCAGCCTTCTACTGCGCTCCTGCCGCAAGACGAGCCCGCTCTGATCACGAGATCTCCAGCGCAGCCCTATCTGTACTCCACACTATTCCTTTGCTCTCTGTGATCGGGCCTTAATACACCCCGTTATATGCACAGTCACAGGTCTCTCCCCCTACCAGCATTGTGGCAAAGCGTATCGGCGTCACCTCAGTGTTCTTGCCAGTAACAGGCTTTTCCAGGGCTTGTCAGGTCCCCCACCGCTCTATGCCACCTCCCTTTCCTGATGACATCACACGATCGCCAGCGCCGCAGAGTATTGCGACCTGCCTCCTCCATGAATCTGTAAGACAAAACATTGCAGACACTGAAGCGCCTAGGGAGAGTGTCAGGGACTGCGAGGGGTTAAAGAAGGATGGAACGTTTAAATAATGCCCAGGACCAGGATTGGTGAGCAAGGGGTAAGAGGGGCGTGGTTAAGGAGATATAAGGCTGGGGTTTGGGGCAGAAAGCCCTCTTACCTTCAAGCTGCAGCGGGAGAAACTACCTCTGTTTGGAGCTGGAAGTTTCAGAGCGTTTTTCTTGTCGGTTCCTGTACAGATGGCGGAGGATCTTTTATGGCAGGTGGCACAGCGGGTGGCATTGGAGGGGTCTGCCTGGCTGGAATCCCTGTTGTCGGATGGGAGGAGGAGTGGATCAGATCGGGGCATGGAACAGCCGGGAGCGGCTACCCGAGGTAGGCCGCAGCGTGTTATTCGTCCCCCTGTTCGCTTAAGCCCCAGCCCCGTTCCCGTTCGGGGCGCGGTGTCTGCTGCACCGTTGCGCGCTGGTCCCAGTATTTCCCCTAGGCCTATTTCGCGTCGCGCTGGCGTCCCCCCCATAGCGGTAAGAGGGCTGCAGTTAAACCGGCACAGGCACGGTACAACCTACCTCGAGCTGCAGCTGCGGGTACGGATGGGGCAGGCGACTTCATGGACAGTGGGGTGAGTATGGCGGGTCCAGAAAGCTGGTCCGCCGTGGTTACCTACCACGAGGCATGTTCGCGGGAACTGGGACTTACTTCTGGTTCCCGCGAGCAGCCAGCGCCGACGTCATCGCTTCCCGTTTTGTTCTCTGTGCAGCCAGAAATGGTTGGGGAGAGAACAGAGGCGGGACTTCCGGGTCGGCGCAGGTCGGCCAGGAAGCAAGATGGCGGCGCCCATGAAAAGAAGATGGCGGCGGGCACAAAGAAAAGAGCCGTGAGTACTCAGCCCAGCCCTGGGGCGGGGGCTTCTGCTGCGCCTGCTGTTTCTCACCCCCGGTCTCCTCCAGTCCCCTGCCAGCAAGGGGCGAGGCCGGGGGGGGGATTGTTGTAGTGAGTGTAGGATCAGGGGAACGTCTGGTCCGGTTTGCCCTTCTCCTGCTTTGTCTCATTTTTCTCCTGTAGGTTTGGTGAGGGAGTGTTCCAGGCGAGGGAGGAAACGTCGTTCTGGGAGACATCGCCGCCACGGCCATCGCAGACGTCGCAGATCGGGTGGCGCTAAGAGGCATGGTCGGCGGTCTTCCTCGTCATCCAGTGAAGGATTCTCCTCCTCGTCAGCGTCATCAGCATCTGCTTCATCGGAGTCGCGGAAGAGGTCTTCGCAGAGATCATCACGGCCGCAGAGACACAGTCGACGCCGGGAGGTGCGGCACTTGTCGGTGGATCGTGAGCAGCTGTCCCAGGTTGTTCCTCCCGTCGGGTCAGTGGAGGAGGTTCAGGCCGTGGTTCCAGTGCCGCGGCAAGTGGCTGTAGGACCCTCTGGAGTCGGTGGGACCTCTGGGAGCGGTGAGTCGGCCTGCGGTGACGCATGGCTTAATAAATCTAATGCATCGGGTACGGATATGATTTCTGTTTTAAAAGCCGTGGTGGCTGGTTTGAATGTGAAGGAGGGAACGTCAGTTCCCTCTGTGCCACCAGGGGGGGCTAGGCTCCCGTCTGAGAGAGAAAATAATTGAGCTAGTCTAACGTTTCGGGATTCTTTGTTTTGTGGGGTCGCTCCTTTCGGGACTCATTTGTCAGCGGAGATCAAGGACAAAATTTGGAGGAATGAATTTGTGGATATTTGGTCCTTGGTCTCCGTGGAGCAGGTGACTGTCGATAAGGAGCGGGTGTTTGAGAGAGGTTCAGATAAAAAAGTAAAAGTCGCGAAAACTTTTGGCAACTGGGTACAGTGTTATGCTACACTGGCGCATGTTATTTGCCAGCGCTACCCCGTAAAGGGGGCCGAGTTGTTTGTTTATTTTGACACAATTTTCAGCGCCCACAGGCTGCATGGTGGTGCAGCCTGGTGGCGTTACGATGAAGAATTTCGGCGTCGTTTGGCTTTGTCGCCGGATATTAGTTGGGCGACAAAGGCAACGGATGTCTGGTTGCAGCTAATCTTAGCGCAAGGGAGCAGACAACAACGCCCCTTTCCCAGTGCGGCCGCAGCGCCAGGCCCCACCCCTGGAGCTGCGGCCGCTAGGCCCACGGGAGCCTGTTGGCTCTTCAACGAGGGTCATTGTCGGTTCTTTGCCACGTGCAAATTCTGGCATGAATGCTCCATCTGTGGGGGCGCTCATTCGGCGCTCAGGTGTTTCCGGAGAGGTAAGCAGCCGGCCAAGGCACCTCCTTCCGGCGCAGCGGAGAACGCCGGTGAACGTTCTCGAGATGGGCCCGTGGTTAGAGCGGTACCACAGGAGACGGGAAGCAGAGGTGCTCACTAGTGGGTTTTCATATGGTTTTGAGATCCCTTTTGAATATTCCGCAACGTTGTCATTGGCTGACAATTTGAAGTCGATCAATGAGAATGTCGGTGCTGCGCGTCAAAAATTGGCTAAGGAAGTTGAGTTGGGGAGGATGGCAGGTCCATTCTGTGAGCCGCCGTATCCGAACCTGTGAGTTTCCCCCCTTGGCTTAGTTCCAAAGAAGGAGCGGGGGAAGTTTAGGTTGATACATCACCTTTCCTTTCCCCGCGGTGGATCGGTTAACAACGGGATCTCCAGGGCGGATCCGGCGGTTTCGTATACTTTTTTCGATTTTGCAGTTAAGTTGGTGCAGGCGGCAGGGCAGGGCGCGTTTTTAGCTAAGTCCGACATTGAAGCGGCGTTTCGGTTGCTGCCGGTTCATCCGGACTGTTTTCACCTGCTGGGTTGTTGTTTGGATGGTGCAATTTATGTTGATATGTGCCTTCCCATGGGTTGTTTCATATCGTGCAGTTATTTTGAAATGTTTGCTTCATTTCTAGAATGGGTAGTTCGTTTGGAGTCTGGTTTTGCTTCGGTCATTCATTATTTGGATGATTTTCTTTTGTGGGCCCTAGGGGCTCGGGGTTGTGCAGCACGTTGCTGCGGGTATTTCGACAGGTAATGTCTCGTTTTGGTGTACCTATTTCAGAAGAAAAAACTGAGGGCCCGGTAACTGTTTTGTCCTTTTTGGGTATTGAAATAGATACCGTACAGATGATTTTTCGCTTGCCTGATGACAAATTGGCAAGTTTGGTGTCCCAGGTTGACCAGGTCATGGGGTCTAAAAAAGTGACGTTAAAGCAGTTACAGTCGTTGTTGGGATTGCTGGTGTTTGCCTGTCGGATAATTCCTATGGGTCGTGTTTTTTCTCTGCGTTTGTCATTAGCCACCAGGGGTATATCGAAACCGGATCATTTCACCTGGGTAACTTCTTGGATGAAAAAGGATTTGTATGTATGGCATTCGTTTTTGAGTTCATTTAATGGGAGGTCGGTTTGTCAGGACGCTGAGTTGTCTAATATAGATTTGGAATTGTTCACGGATGCAGCTGGGAGTGATGGTTTTGGAGCAATTTTGGGCCGAAGTTGGTGTAGATCCCCTTGGCCCTCGCATTGGGGGGAGTTAGGTTTGTTACGTAATTTGACGTTATTGGAGTTGTTTCCGATTATAGTTGCTATAGAGTTGTGGGGTAGCGGGATGGTGAATAAGCGGATTGTATTTTGGACAGACAACATGGCGGTGGTGCACGCGGTGAACGGTTTGTCGTCTAGTTCATTGCCGGTATTAGCGTTATTACGATGGTTGGTTTTGAAATGTTTGGAGTTGAATGTGTGGTTTCGTGCAAAACATGTTCCGGGAGTCCATAATGTGATGGCCAATGCTTTGTCTCGTTCACAGATGTCCTGGTTTCGGGAATTGCACCCGGCAGCTTTGGCAGAAGGGGAGTCGTCCCCCCCTTCACTTATGGGCCCTGGTCGAGGACAACTTATGAGACTGTTGAGGGGTTCTGTGGTGCCAGCGACTTGGAAGAGTCATTGCAGGGCGTGGGATCGGTGGTTGGAGATTGCGGGGGGTAATTTCCCATCACAGGATGGTTGTCACCTTGATATCACCCTTGCAAGTTTGGTGCAATTACGTCAGGATGGTTGCAGTGCGGCCACTGCAGGAAAACATTTAGCAGGTGTGGCCTTTATGTTAAAATTGTGGGGATGTAGAGATGTTACAAAAGAATTTGTTGTTAGGCAGTCTTTGAAAGGGTGGAGAAAAGAGGCGTTTTCCAGGGACACGTGGCGTCCGGTATCCTTTGCGCTCCTGGGTCGGCTTCTATCCGTTTTATGTTTTGTGTGCCGGGATGAATATGAGGTTTCATTGTTTGGCGCGGCTTTTTCTATGGCTTTCTTCGCCGCATTGCGGGTTAGTGAGCTGGTTCCACCCAGCGTGAACACAAGCGGTGGGCTCCTCGGATCTGATGTGGTGGTGTTGGGGGATTCCCTCCGGGTCTGCGTTCGGAGGTCAAAGACAGATACGGCAGGGAGGGGAGCTTGGTTGTCGATTAGGAAGATTGGGGGCCAGGAGTGTCCGGTAAGGTTGGTTCAAGAATTTGTGTCTGTTTGGGCGCCCGGGGCTCAATTCTTGATACATCAAAATGGTTCAGTGGTTCAGCGATGTCGCGCTTTCAATTTGAGGCGGTTTTTAAGGCCGGGCTAAAATACCTGGGGCTGCCACCGGGCGAGTTTGGTACGCATTAGTTTAGGATTGGCGCTGCCACGGAAGCAGATTCCTTGGGTTTGGATTCAGTGGCTATCATGCGTTTGGGTAGATGGTGTTCTAATAGCTATAAGTCGTATGTGCGACCGGATTTGGTTTTAAAGTGTGATTAATCATGGTGGTCCCCCTGTTAGTTTCCTTTTACCCTCCTCCACTGATGTTAACCCCCCCCGCCCCTCCCTCTCTCCCCCTCCCCTCCTTCCTCGTTTCTTTAGGGTATCGTGTTATGCTATTCCTGTCTGTATCCTTTTCGCATTTGACCTGGAATTTAGCTTTACTTTTCTTTTGTTAGGGTCTCGGCGCCCCCAGGTGTGGATCCTGGGGCACTCATATGTGCATTGGGCGGCGGTCCGAGCAGTACAGAGGCCGTTGGGTCCGAATTTGGGCCTCTCACAGGCCGACGTCCACTGGAGAGGTGTCCGGGGACTACGGTGGGTGCAGTTGCTGCCAGTAGTGGCAGTTACGAGGCACACTGACGGACCTGTTGTCCTGATCATTCACGCCGGGGGGAATGATATCGGCCAAGTTAAAATGGCCGAGTTGTTATCATTAATGCGGACTGATTTGGCGCGCTTTCAGGATCTGTTCGCTCGCTGCGTGGTGGTATGGTCTGAGATAGTGGCGCGGACGGTGTGGAGGGGAGCAAGGAACTTGGCAGCGTTGGAGAGAGTGCGCAGGTTACTTAATGTGCGGGTGTCGCGGTTCATTCGCTCGATAGGTGGAGTTGGGCTGCGGCACCAATCCTTGGAAGGGGATAATGCGGATTTGCTGGCGCCGGATGGGGTACACCTCAATGATATCGGGCTCGATATCTTTCTGTTGGATTTGTTGGATGGTGCCGAGAGAGGACTGGCGTTGCTTGGTGGGGGTGGTCGGGGGACTGAGTAGGTTTCTCAGTTCCCCTCCTTGGCGGAAAGTACGGCAAAGGAAGACAGAGTTAGCTCCCTACATGCCTGATGGAGACAGGGAGCATCGGCATTTCAGGAGAAGGAGAGAAAGAAATATATATATATATGTCTTCATGCTGATGGTTGTAAATAATAATAATAATAATAAAGCTGTGGCCACTTCCACATTTCCATAAAGAAGGTGTTGGTGTTTTATTTAAAGAAGGATGGTATAAGGTCCTGGGCAGGTAAGGTGGACAATGGGTCCTCGCAGTCTCAGAATAGCAACGTATCTACAAGTTACTACATTTTCTTAAAGGGTCAGATAACTTAAACAGCGTAGGTTTCACAGTTTATTGTCTGTAGTTTTGGGAAGGGTGAACTTAGTTCTCCCTCCTTACAGCTGTGCTTAGTTCTGTAGCTCCGCCTAATCAAGTGAATGTGGCAGCAAGTGCCGCAGGCTTTTGATCTGGGTACCAGCTCAACCCAATCAAGCGGAAGTGCACCAGGAAGTTCAGCAGCCCCTTCATTTTCCTGATCGGTAGGGGGCCTGAGGGTTGGACCCGCAACTACTCACACATTATAGGGGTTTTCCCAGAATCACTATTTATCACCCATTCAAAGGATAGGTGATAAATATCTGATTGGTGAGGATCTAATGCTGGGACCCCCACTGATAACGAGAACAGGCTTACTTTGCCGTTCCTGCGAGCCCCATAGGATAGGAGCGGCGTTGCGCATGCTCGGCAACCGCTCCATTTATTTCTATAGGCTCCCAGGAACGTACAAGTAAGCCCGTTCTCGTGATCGGTGGGGGTCCCAGCAGTCAGACCCCCATCAATCAGATATTTATCACCTATCCTGTGGATAGGTGATAAAAATTGATCAAGGGAAAAAAACATTTAATGGTCTAATCCTAGTGTTAGACCATAAGCTGAAAATCTTGGAAATCTCCTTTCAGATTTACCGGCAGTCTTATGGAAACAACAGACAATAAATTGCAAAGTCGATATTAATTGTGATAAATGGCACACTGAGTCCTTCAATATCTGTACATTTTTTTTGCCCTATATGGTGAACAAATTTTAGAACTTTGTACGAGAGTACAGTCAGAATAAGAACACTTATTGGAGCACTGCCTAGTGGTCATTACTGGTACTGCAGGTTTTGTTGAAAGCCTTCAAAGACACTTAAACATGATTAATAATGCTTTCTATCCTATAGGGACATGTGAATGTAAGACACAGGGTTTTAGTTCGAAGGAAGGAACTGCCCCTCTATAAAAAGTGTATTCTAAGACTATTTATCCGGTACAATGGCTACATTGTTAAGCGTGTGCTGTTTTTACCCTCAGTAGACTTTTGTAAGGAGGCCAAATTGCTGCTTCTTATTTGGTCTCCATTTATATCACATCATTTACAACCTATTTTGGGGGTCTACTGATACTTTTTCTTGGAATCAGCAGAGATTCTTTGTTGCATCTCACAATGAAGCTGCAAGATCTATTGAAAGCCATACTCAAAGCTAAGTGGAATTGATACAAAGCCGGATGACATGTATTTCCCTTCAGTACCACATGAGGGAGCAATAAGTTTAAGAGTGGCGACGATACGTTCTGCAATCAGAAAGCATTTATATGTAAATACTGCATTGTATCTCAACTATACTGTGCTTTTTTTTTTCTGTATAGCATTTCTAAGTGAGTCACAGTCATTATATATAAAGTGCTGCTTTGCGGAACATTCCCCTTCAGAATCAGTATATCTTTAGCTGAGCTCAAGAAAATAGATTAAGTAGGCTTTAACCTTGAGAACAAAATTTAATTAATGTTCTGCAATATGAGGTGTGGTTTTACTGATGTACTACAATAATTTACTGCAGTGGCTCTACATTTGAATGCCTAGAGGGTAAGTCGTTTGTTATGTCACATTGCAGTTCTTGGGTTATGGATTTCTTAGCAGGTTGATATCTTGTGCAGTGTTGAAGCATAATGATGACATCACTTCCCAACATTACTGCCCAAAGATAAAAAAAGAATAACAATTCAATTAAAAGTGGAGCTGCACATGTTCCGTATAGATGGAGTACAGTAGTTAGTTTTGTCACATTGCAGTTCTTGGGTTATGGATTTCTTAGCAGGTTAAAATCATATGCCGTGGTAAAGCATAATGATGACATCACATCACAACACTACTGTGCTATGATAAAAAAAAGTTTACAATTTAATTAAAAGTGGAGCTGCACATGTTCTGCATAGATGGAGTGCAGGTTCTTAGAATCATCTCGACTGGTGGGTACAAGGATCCCAAGATTGATTCTCTAAGAGTCTGCTCTACTTAGAAGCAGAGCACTGCTCCCACCTTCCCCAACCTGCTTCCTACTGAATAACGGCAGCCTCTGTATACCGCCTTATATAGTATAAATATACTGAAAGATTGATATGTCTTAAATGGGCTTTGCCAAAAAAAGACATGCCATAAAATACTGACCAGTGGAAGTTCAGCCAATGGGATCTCCACCGGTCTTGAGAATTGGGATAGATGTGTGGTTGCTCTCCATTGAAATTAATGGGAGTGAAAGTGCCAATTGAGAGGAGGTTCTCCGGATTGGTGGGGTGGCAGTGGTCAGATCAGTGTTTTCGGATGTCCTATTGATACGTCATAAAACACCTCCAATTTTTTTTCACATTTTCAGGGAAGTGGAGTAAGAAAATCACCATAATGAAATGAAATGTTACTTGCAAATATGTGTATTCAACATAAACACAGAAAAAAAAAATCTAAAGGAAAAATACTAATAAAACATTTCATATGAGGAAATAAAACCATGAAACAAATGCTTTCTTTAAGAAGAATGCTGATGTCAGACTGGATTTACGTTCCAGAGATGGTACAATCCATCTTGTTTCAGTGTACTGTTCTTTATATCCATTAATGTATAACATTGCTATTCATGATTTATTTCCTTCTAGGTACAAAAGAGAAGGACAATGGCTGCAGTCTGATAAAGTACCCTTGTCCCTCCTGTATCAACCTACGCAAATATATTATCCATGCTGACTTTACATTAAGGAGGACCCGTCAATTCTCCTGGCATATCTTGTTTGGAAATACTTGCATTAGCCCATGAAAAAAAATTATGGAACATATATTCTTAAAACTCTGCGTTGTTCCATTTCTCTGTTATTCCTCCTAGAAATTTATGAATAAATTGACAACTGGGTATTACCATTGCCCTTGTCAAATAGGCGTGTCCCTACACAGTCTCAACTGTCAGAACTGATTGGACAGTGTCAGTCTGTGTAGGGACACACCCCCCAACTGGTAACACCCAGTTATCAACTTATTCATAGATTTTTAGGAGGAATAACAGAGGAACATCACACTGTAGAGTTCTAAGAAAAGATGTTCCAGAATTGTAATTTCTTGGGGAATACAAGTATTTACTAAAACGGACATGTCAGGAGAGGTGACAGCATTTAAGAGCATTTAAAAGGGTTGTCTCATGAAGGCAAGTCCTTTCCACGGGTCTGCTGGGAACCCTGCTTTATTAGTTGACAAAGAGTGGCTCTCGCTCCGGCGGACATGAATTGTTCAAATATAACATGGTTGCCCATTGATTTGAATGGCCTGCATGTAAGGGTATGTTCACACGCTTAGCAAAAAACGTCTGAAAATACGGAGCTGTTTTCAAGCGAAAACAGCTCATGATTTTCAGAAGTTTTTGTAACTACTCGCGTTTTTCGCGTCGTATTTTGCGGCCGTTATTAGAGCTGTTTTTCAATGGAGTCAAAGAAAAACGGCTCCAAAAACGTCCCAAGAAGTGTCCTGCACTTCTTTTTTGCGGGAGTCTTTTTACGCGCCGTATTTTGACAGCGACACGTAAAATGACACCTCGTGGGAACAGAACATCGTAAAACCCATTGAAAGCAATGGGCAGATGTTTGTAGGCGTAATGGAGCCATTTTTTCAGGCGTAATTCGGGGCGTAAACGGCCCGAATTACGTCTGAAACCACTGCGTGTGAACATACCCTCATACTACATTTCCCCTGCAACCACATACTTTCACTGCTGGGGAAATTTTTGGCCGGCTGCAGCTTCCCATGGGCATAACAGTTGATCACCAGAAGTTTTGGCAGCTTGATCCAAGGAGATCAGGTGCTTGTCAGGCTGGGAGTGTGCAGTTGACTGTGTGCAGTGGTCCCACAATTCAGGACTGTGGCATCATTGGAAATGTACTATACTTTAAGAGCTGTCAATCACACAGCTCATATTCAGCTGTTCACATTGTAAACATTGGGTGAATCAGCAGTGGACCGTATAATAAGTATATTTCTATTCATTTCTTAAAGTATATCATAATACATTTATGTTTATAATAAATGTTTTTCCGATCTAAATTATGCCAACTGTTTCAAGCTATTTCAAGTGATTTAGTCTCGGAACTTAGCCTAAGTGGTATTTTTTTTATACTAGAACTTGTCAAAATGCCAAATTCAGACAGAGTTTAGCCTGGACGGGTTCTATTTCCAGGTAAGAACTCTCATTATAAATGCACTTCTATGTAGGGTAAGTGGAGAGAGGGCATCTATAGGCCACAAAATCCATATGCGACCATTTCATGCCTCCTTGAGAATACCTTCATTATATGGCACATGTGATGGAACACGCCACAATTTTTGTCTGTAGGATTCCATATAAATCTGTGAGAAGAAACCTCTGTGTGCCTACACATAAAATCAGAGGTACAGTATGAGCTCATAGCAGGTCAGGAGCGGTGTACTGCGGATCCTTTACTGTAATACATTGTTCTTCCTCTTGGGTTGCTGTAATATTAAAAAACCTAACTGTTCCTGTCAATTTCTCAATGGTTTCACTTGTATGTAATACTTTGTTCCTCCTCTAGGGTTGCTGTAGTATTAAAAAAAACCTGACCGTTCTTGACAATTTCTCAATGGTTTCACTTGTATGTAATACTTTGTTCTTCCTCTAGGGTTGCTGTAGTATTAAAAAACCTAAACATTCTTGACAATTTCTCAATGGTTTCACTTGTATCATTAAATGTGAAAACCTCAGCAGTCAAGTACAATCCAATAAGCTGCATATATCCAGGGAATGGAGAATCATTACACAAGGTACAGTAGCACGTCTGTATGTGTAAGCTATTTTTGCAAAGTAAACACAAACTGAGTATCTAGTATCCCATGTGGTATGGATCTGATGCTCTTTAGTCACTGGGATGTTGGCCAGCTCAGCATTAAGTGGGATCTGTTCTTCCCTTGTAGTTTACTTGACATCTTTAGCATTACAGGGAAGTTTCTAATGATTTAATTATTGGGCTATTTTTACCTATTGACTGTTGGATCTTCACGGCCACAGCAGTCTGCAGAAATTATGTGCCTTGATATAGTTGGGGGATGCTGTCTTTGATGTAGGAGCTGTACCGACTCCCCTCTGCTCATTTCTTAAAGAAGATTGACACAGAAAAAAATATTTGGCTTAAAATTACATATTCTATCAGTGCTCATGGTATAGTTAAATAATATTGTATCCTGTAACTTTTTAAGACATAGAGATACACAAAATGGACAAAACTATTGGGATACCTCCACATTACACCTATAGGAGCTTTTATGACATCCCATTCTAAATCCATAGGCATTAATATGGAGTTGGTCTCCCCTTTGCAGCTAAAACAGCCTCCACTTTTCTGGGAAGGTTTCTACAGGATTTTGGGGTGTCTGTGGGAATTTTTGCCCATTCATCCAGAAGAGCATTTGTGCGGTCAGATGCTGATGTTGCAGGAGAGGCCTCACTTGTAATGTCCGTTATAGCTGATCCCACAGATGGTGTATGGTGTTGAGGTCAGGACTCTGTGTGGGACATTAACCCCTTAGTGACCAAGCTTGTTTGGACCTTAATGACCAAGCCAAATTTGTCAAATCTGGTATGTGTGACTTTATCAGAGAATAACTCTGTGAAAGTTTTGAATATCCAAGTAATTCTGACATTGTTTTTTCGTCACATGTTGTACTTTATTTTAGTGGTAAAAGTAGACTGATACGATTTGCGGAAATAACTTAAAAAATAGAAAAATTGAAGAAATTTTGTAAAAATTATCATTTTTCCCTATTTTTAACTGCAATATGTCACATATGTACACACATACTGTACAATTTTTTTTATTAAATATATATTTCCATCTCTTTACTCTATTTTGGCAGCACTTTTGAAAAAAAAAAATAATTTTTGAGCAATTTAGAGGACTTACAAGTTAAGTAATAATTTTATAAATTTTGTAGTACATTTTGTTTTCCTGCACCAAGCCAGGTTTTCATAGGCTCATAGGTGTCAGAATGGTGGAAACCCCCACAAGTGACCCCATTTTGAAAACTAGACCCCTTAAGGTATTTATTAAGGGGTGTTGTAAGTATTTTGACCCCACAGTTTTTTTGTAAGAATTCATGCAAAGCAGGCATAAAAAATATAATTTAACTTTTTTCATAAAAGTATCACTTTGAAGACCGATTTCTTTGTAAAGCGACCATGAGAATGAAGAAACACACCCAAAAATCTATCACCCTGTTTCTCCTGTTTTCAAAAATGCCCCCATTGTGACCCTAATGCGTTGCCTGGACACACGACAGGGCCCGAAAGGGAGGGAGCACCCGGAGGCTTTCAGGACTCATATTTTGCTTGAAAATGTTTTAGGCCCCACTGTACATTTGGAGAGGTTTTGAACTACCAGAACGATAGAAACTCCCCATAAACGACCCCATTTAGAAAACTAGACCCCTTAAGGTATTTATCTAGGGGTGTAGTGAGTATTTTGACCCCACAGTTTTTTGCTAAATTTAATGCATAGCAGGTGAAAAAAAATAAAAATTCACTTTTGTAATAAAAGTATCACTTTGAAGACCGATTTCTGTGTAAAGCGACTATAAGAATGAAGAAACACACGCCAAAATCTATCACCCTGTTTCTCCTGTTTTTAAAAATGCCCCCATTGTGACCCTAATGCGTTGCCTGGACACACGACAGGGCCCGAAAGGGAGGGAGCACCCAGAGGCTTTCAGGACTCATATTTTGCTTGAAAATGTTTTAGGCCCCACTGTACATTTGGAGAGGTTTTGAACTACCAGAACGATAGAAACTCCCCATAAACGACCCCATTTAGAAAACTAGACCCCTTAAGGTATTTATCTAGGGGTGTAGTGAGTATTTTGACCCCACAGTTTTTTGCTAAATTTAATGCATAGCAGGTGAAAAAAAAAAAAAAATTCACTTTTTTCATAAAAGTATCACTTTGAAGACCGATTTCTGTGTAAAGCGACCATAAGAATGAAGAAACACACCCCAAAATCTATCACCCTGTTTCTCCTGTTTTCAAAAATGCCCCCATTGTGACTCTAATGCATTGCCTGGACACACAGCAGGGCTTGAAAGGAAGGGAGCACCCAGAGGCTTTCAGAACTCATATTTTGCTTGAAAATGTTTTAGGCCCCACTGTACATTTGGAGAGGTTTTGAACTACCAGAACGATAGAAACTCCCCATAAACGACCCCATTTAGAAAACTAGACCCCTTAAGGTATTTATCTAGGGGTGTAGTGAGTATTTTGACCCCACAGTGTTTTGCTAAATTTAATGCATAGCAGGTGAAAAAAAATAAAAATTCACTTTTTTAATAAAAGTATCACTTTGAAGACCGATTTCTGTGTAAAGCGACTATAAGAATGAAGAAACACACGCCAAAATCTATCACCCTGTTTCTCCTGTTTTCAAAAATTCCCCCATTGTGACCCTAATGTGTTGCCTGGACACACAGCAGGGCCCGAAAGAAAGGGAGCACCCGGAGGCTTTCAGGACTCCTATTTTGCTTGAAAATGTTTTAGGCCCCACTGTACATTTGGAGAGGTTTTGAACTACCAGAACGATAGAAACTCCCCATAAACGACCCCATTTAGAAAACTAGACCCCTTAAGGTATTTATCTAGGGGTGTAGTGAGTATTTTGACCCCACAGTTTTTTGCTAAATTTAATGCATAGCAGGTGAAAAAAAATAAAAATTCACTTTTTTAATAAAAGTATCACTTTGAAGACCGATTTCTGTGTAAAGCGACCATAAGAATGAAGAAACACACCCCAAAATCTATCACCCTGTTTCTCCTGTTTTCAAAAATGCCCCCATTGTGACTCTAATGCATTGCCTGGACACACAGCAGGGCTTGAAAGGAAGGGAGCACCCAGAGGCTTTCAGGACTCATATTTTGCTTGAAAATGTTTTAAGCCCCACTGTATATTTCGAGAGGTTTTGAACTACCAGAACGATAGAAACTCCCCATAAACGACCCCATTTAGAAAACTAGACCCTTTAAGGTATTTATCTAGGGGTGTAGTGAGTATTTTGACCCCACAGTTTTTTGCTAAATTTAATGCATAGCAGGTGAAAAAAAATAAAAATTCACTTTTTTAATAAAAGTATCACTTTGAAGACCGATTTCTGTGTAAAGCGACTATAAGAATGAAGAAACACATGCCAAAATCTATCACCCTGTTTCTCCTGTTTTCAAAAATGCCCCCATTGTGACCCTAATGTGTTGCCTGGACACACAGCAGGGCCCGAAAGAAAGGGAGCACCCGGTGGCTTTCAGGACTCCTATTTTGCTTGAAATTGTTTTAGGCCCCACTGTACATTTGGAGAGGTTTTGAACTACCAGAACGATAGAAACTCCCCATAAACGACCCCATTTAGAAAACTAGACCCCTTAAGGTATTTATCTAGGGGTGTAGTGAGTATTTTGACCCCACAGTTTTTTGCTAAATTTAATGCATAGCTGGTGAAATAAAATAAAAAAAACACTTTTTATATAAAAGTATCACTTTGAAGACCAATTTCTTTGTAAAGCGAACATGAAAATGAAGAAACACACCCCAAAATCTATCACCCTGTTTCTCCTGTTTTCAAAAATACTCTCATTGTTGCCATAATCTGCTTATTAGACCTGTGGCTGGGCCAAAAAGAGAGGGAGCACCCTTTGGCTTTCAGGGCACAATTGAATAAATTCTAGGCCCCATATCATGCATTTAGAGGCATTGAGCTGCCTGAACAAAAAAAAACCACGCAGAAATGACCCCATTTTAAAAACTAAACCCCTAAAGGTATTCATCTAGTGGTGTAGTGGGCATGCGGACCAAAAATTTTTTAAATGAGGAAATAATGGGTATCATTTCAGACACTATGGGTATATAATGTTTTCTTCAAGCTTTTATTACGTTTCCACATGAAATAGAGGAGACGTGGTAGAAGGTTATTTTGTTAGAAATACGCCACATTAATAAATTTGTGCGGCACAGAATAGAAGTGAAGCCGTGTATTCATAACGGATACATGTTGCTATAGACGTATTTGCCTGTACTTATGACTATGTCTTGCTGAAGAAGCAGTTGGTGCCATTATGATGTCATTGTGGACAGAATTCTGTCCTAATATAAAATCAGTCAGAGAGGAAAAAATAAACTGTACTGGAGTGACGGGCAATATCTTCAAACAAATGGAGGAAAATGTATCCAACTATGTTGCAAACTCGAGTCTGTTCACTAGATAGAAGAACACCTGCAGGGCTGTCATGACAAGGATTTTTTTTTTCAGTGACTGGTTGTACAACGTCTCTTTAGCTCCATCAATCCTTATGAGGGACGAATGTGCCAAGTGGCGCGGTACACCATAACAGACCCCTGCCCGGCAAGGTAGGAACCGCTATGTGCACAAAACAACCAATCACCTACAGAATATATAAAAGGACAGTGTCCAAAACCATCTATAGGAACAGTAAAGGATCACTAATCCCCAAAATGATGTCAGTATTTCCAGAAGAACCGTAACAAAGCCCATGGTGTATTGATAAGGAACAGCTCAATTATTAGAGATCCTCCAAATAAAAAAAAAAGATCATGCCCGTATCACGGTACAGAATTAGGAATGTAACAGCTGTATGTGGCAGGACATAGTCATAAGAACAGTCAAAATAAAAAAATTGTGGATGTGGGATTTTGTACTGGACAATTAATTCCAGCACTTGATCACCCACAAATAAATAAAAAAAATCATAAGGGGTAAAATTAGTTTCACGGTCTGAAAAAAATGTGCTCTACAACCTCTCCCACAAGAAATAATCCCTACTTGGAAAGCCCACGAACTAAAAAGAAAATATAAAGAAATTGACTCCCTAAAAAGGCCCCCAACCCATTATTTTTTTTTGTGTTAAATTCTAGTAATTTGCAACCGTGTGAAAGGTTTCGAAACAGGGATAGTTACAAAGGGCTGGTTTTGATGGACACATGGGGCAATAAAAGCGGGTATTCCTCCTCCTGCCATGCCTGCTACATACCCGACACCTTTTTTGGGGATATTTTTGGGTCTCAGTGGAGGGAATAGGGTGTAAAAAGTGGCGCTCTGAAAGCCTGCGCACATCCTCAGATTCGCAGGATTGTGCCGGTATAGTGGACTCAAAAAGGAGATGCTCAATGACCTTCTCCTGAAATTGAAGGAAAGTGAGCGTTCCTTGGGCTTTTTTGAAAATAACAAAACTGTTATAGGTAGCAACCTGGATGAGGTAGATTGCTACCTTTTTGTACCAGGCCTTATTTTTGCGCTTCACCAGGTAAGGCTGAAGCACCTGGTCGGAAAGGTCTACACCCCCCATAAATTTGTTGTAGTCTGTTACACAGACAGGTTTCTGCTTTGCAGTGGTAGCCCCCCTCTCCGTAATTGCCACAGTGGTGTCCGTGTGTACGGTGGACAGCATGTAGACATCCTTCTTGTCGGCCCACTTCACTGCAAGCAATTCCTGACTTGCAAGGGCCATGGATGTTCCCTTTCCCAAACGCCTGGACACCAACTGTTGTGGGAGTCCCACTCTGTTCTTCCGTACTGTCCCACAGGCCCCTGTATTTGCAGCATGGAGGGCTTTATAAAGGGCAACGCTGGTATAAAAATTGTCTGTATAGACGTGGTACCCCTTGTGCAGAAATGGCTCCATTAGGTTCCACACAATTTTGCCAGAGGTGCCAATAGTTTCTGGGCAGCCTGGGGTATAAATTTGACAGTCCCTGCCTTCATAGATTTTGAAACCGCAGGTGTAACCCGTTGTGCTCTCGCAAACTTTGTACAATTTCACCCCATATCTGGCTCGTTTGGAAGGGATGAATTGACGAAAGGAAAGACGCCCTTTGAAGCTCATGAGCGATTCATCTACTGACAAATTTTTGTCAGGGGTGTACAACTTTAAAAATAAATCATTTAGAAGGGTGATTAATGGCCTTAATTTATTAAGCCGATCATAAGCTGGGTCACTTCTTGGGGGGACTTGGGAATTATCAGTAAAATGCATGAATCGCATTAGGGCCTCATAGCGGTTTCTGGACATCACTGCTGCAAATACAGGGGTAGCGTGGACAGCACTACAAGTCCAGTAGGACCGGACAGAGGGTTTTTTAACCAAACCCATATTGAGGGTAATGCCTAAAAAGTTTTTTATTTCTGGGACACTTGTGGGGCTCCACATTCTGGAGTACATAGATGCAGGCTTTTGTAGAACAAACTGCCTAGCATACAGATTAGTCTGCTGGACTATCAAGTCTAGGACCGTATCACATATAAATAAATTAAAAAAATGATAGGGGGTAAAATTTTGGACGTCGACACTAATTCCTGGGGTCGCTTCAAATTGGGGTACTTGGGGGGAAAATGATAGTGCAGGATCCCACATCACGGGAGGGACTGCAACACTCGGCCCTGCACTTGACACCTCTACAGCGACTGACGTATCCACCACCATAGGACTATGGGGTTCAGCGGTGGAATTAGAATCGTCACTGTCACTGTCTGGAACAAATTCTGAAGCGGTGTCTGTTTCGCTTTCAGAAGTGTCGGAACATAGCAAGGCGTAGGCTTGCTCCGCGCTGTACATACGCTGAGACATATTTATAGATGTGTATGTATATATATATATATATATATATATGCCCTATAAGTCCTAACCCTAAAGTAAACCTAAAATCCTAAAAACGACACAAATTATTATTTTTTTTTTATATATATATTTTTTTTATATATTTTTTTTTTTATATAACAGACGTAAAATTAATTCTAAACGGCCCTAAACACGAACGCTAAACTAGCCCTAACCCTAAAGTAACGCTAAACTAACGGTAAACTAGCACTAACGCTAAACTAGAACTAACGCTAAACTAGCACTAACGCTAAACTAGCGCTGACGCTAATCTAGCGCTGACGCTAATATAGATTTGATATATTATATATATATATATATGTATGTATAAGAACGATGATTTTTTATCACTTTTTTTCTTTCTTCACAGCACAGGACTTAGACTGATTTCTCTCTCCTCTCAGAACAACTACAATGGGAGGAGAGAGAAACACAGCCCATGTCCTGGCTGTGTTTTGAAAATAACTGTCAGTGATCTCTGTGATAGGTTTTATCACAGAGATCACCTGATCAGGGACCAGTCACAACGGTCCCTGATTGTTGCTGTGCCAGATGACGACACAGGTAAGTTATGCAAAGCGCACTCGGGCGCCATTTTGGGGGGGGGGGAATCGGACCGTGGGGGGGGGATCGGACCGGGGGGGGGGGGATCGGACCGGGGGGGGGGGATCGGACATGAAGGGGAATCGGACGGGGGGGGGGGGCGCACTATTTACCCGTTCTCTCTCCTCTCTAAGGAGTTATTCCATGAGAGGAGAGAGAAATGGCGATTATCCGCCGGTTTAGCGTGAACGCCGTGAAATAGCGATTCACGGCGATCACGTGACCAGAGACCACTCGTTATGGTCTCTGGTCGTTGCCCCGAACTCTCAGCTACCTCCGGTAGCTGAGAGAACGGAGCCCCGATCTTTAATTTCGGCGCTACTTTAGGCTAATGCGATCACGTTAAAAGGCGTCGCATTAGCCTAAAGCCCATTAGTGAGGAACGTAAAAAGGCGTACTGTTGGTCACTAAGGGGTTAAAGTTCTTCCACACCAAACTCCCCAACCAACCAACCATGTCTTTATGGACCTTGCTCTATGGACTGGGGCACAGACATGTTGGAACAGAAAAGATGCAAATCCCAAACTGTTCCCACAAAGTTGGAAACTACAATTGTCCAAAATGTTTTGGTATTTTGAAGCATTAAGATTTCCCTCTTGGCCTAGACCAGCCCCTGAAAAACAACCCCATATCATTATCCCTCCTCCACCAAGCTTTACAGTTGGCACAATGCAGTCAGGCAGGTAACGTTCTCCTGGCATTCACCAAACCCAGACTCATCCATCAGACTGCCAGATAGAGAAGTGCGATTCATCACTCCACAGAACACGTTTCCAGTGCTACAGAGTCCGGTGGTAGCTTTACACCACTCCATCTGACGCTTGGCATTGTGCTTGGGGTTGTACGGCTTGCATGCTGCTGCTCGGACATAGAAACCCCTGCCATGAAGCTCCCGGGGCACAGTTTTGTGCTGATGTTAATGCCAGAGGAGGTTTGGACCCATTCTATCACAAAAGGTGACAGCATGGCTAGTGATGGATTTTATACACCTGTGGTAATGGGACTGAATGAAACACCTAAATTCTATTTTTAAGAGCTGTGTCCCAAAACTTTTGTCTATATAGTCTATCTCCTTCCAAAGGATGAGATCTCCTATTCTTTAGTTGGCTCACTAAATGTTTTTTACTGTAACTTCTAATATAAAAAAGGCAAACCACTGTATAATACAATGAAACTTCTTTTAGAAGAATAAATAAAAAAATTGCAGTCATAAATGAGGGTCTTCTAAAGGGTTGGTCCTATCAAAGAAGAGGACCAATATACATAAGATTTAAGGCAACTGAAAATCCATCACAAAAGCACCTGCTTTAGATCAGGGGTGGTTTTATTAAAGAGAATGGCTTTTGAGAAGGTTTCACTGTAGATATAAAACATATTCTTCTGTGTACCAGTTAATCCTCATTCCAACAATTGACCTCTACAACTACAGAACCACCCACCAAAGCTGTCATCATTGCTGGCTCTGTGGAACCTTCAGCAACTGAAAACATTTACTCTTCCGAGGTCCAAAGCGCCAAAGACAGTCCAGAATCTGTAGCCAAGCCATACAATGTTTCCCTATCCTCCCCTGGGGCAATAACAATTATTCCACAGAGTCAACCCTATGTATCTCCTAGGTTACAGACTACAAACAAACAGTGTGTAGTCTGATTCTGCAGTCATGCATTGTGCTATTCCCTTCTGTTTGTTCTGTACATCTTGCTAATCTACTAAATGTATGCTAAGGGGCAAATGGAAGGGAGAATAACAGCAGGATGAGACTACACAGTTTGTTTGTAGTCAATAACCATGGAGACACATTGGTCTGAATAGGAGCTGCATACACAATACAATAGGCTATGGGGGGAATCTCTTAATACTGGCGTCTCATATGTTAGTCTTAATTGTAAGAAAATTTGGAGTAAACTGTAACGCATTTATAAAAAGGGCAGAAACATGCGCTACAATTGTGGCAAAATGACTGCGGCCATGCACAATATATATTTCCTCCACCAGACATAAAATAAAGACCACATACTCACCTCAGCGCTCCTCTTCTCTTCTCCAGCTCCCTCACCACTCCAGAACCCTTCATACAAAGTCCTGATGCCGAGGCAGTACTCAACGTCATCAGTGCTGCGTCAAATGCAAGGTCCTGATTCTGCCCGGGGTCAATGCGTTGCATGACCTGTGCTGGAGTGATGAGGGAGCCGGAAGAACTGGAGCCAGAGAACTGGCGTATAAATATCGGTAAGCTAACCCCATTTGCTTCTACTAGGTTGCTTAATTTTTTGGGGGGTTTAAATGCATAAGAGCCATAAAGAACTGGAAAGAAAGTTGTGCATACCCTTTAAAGAGAAGATGTCACCTGCCCAGAAAAACTCCAGCTGACGGCTCAGTTAGGCTATGTTCACACAGAGTATTTTGGGGGAGGAATATCTGCCTCAAAATTCCGTTTGGAACTTTGAGGCAGATATTCCTCTCCCTGCACGCCGATTTTCGCGGCAATTATCGTGCCGTTTTCCGCCCGCGGCCATTGAGCGCCGCGGGCATAAAACAGCGAGAAATACGCTTTCTCCTGCCTCCCATTGAAGTCAATGGGAGGTCAGAGGCGGAAGCGCCCGAAGATAGGGCATGTTGCTTCTTTTTCCAGCGAGGCAGTTTTACTGCTCGCGGGAAAAAGACGCCGACGCCTCCCATTGAAATCAATGGGAGGCGTTCTCGGGCCGTTTTTGCCGAGTTTTGCGACGCGGTTTCCATGTCAAAAAACTCTGCAAAATACCCCGTGTGAACATAGCCTTAGATTGCAGGCACCTCACAGATTCTGACGCTTTTTATTTTTTTCTTCTAGCTCCCACCATTGCTGAGTTATCGGTGCCGTTAGTTTTGGTGCCTAATATGCAAAAAAGGCCTTTGACTGTCAAGTGGGCGGGTAACACCTGTCACGTGGTAATGGGTAACCGCCCACTTGGCAGTCAAAGGCCTCATTTGCATATCAGACACCAGAAATAACAGCCCCGATATCTCAGGAATGGTAGGGGCTAGAAGAAAAAAATAAAAAGCATCAGAATCTGTGAGGCACCTGCAATCTAACTGAGATGTCAACTACTGTTTTCTGAGCAGGTGACAGGTCCTCTTTAAATCCTAAACTGATGACTATACATAGAACTGCTTTCCGAGTGCCTTGCAAAAATGTAAGAAGGCGCATTTTTCCTTGCTCAAAACACATCAAATTATGTGTTAGAGGCAGTTCTGGTAATGCTCTGCATTTTTCATACTATCATACAAATGTCAGGACTTTCACAATTTACTCTAATCAAACCCAATGGCATTAAGTCTTCAGGGAGCCTGCAGCTGCCGCAAATCCATGTTGAAAAATTGATCAAACATAAATATGAAAAATATGCGGTCTCCTCCACCACATTCAGATAAATCTAGACGTTCCATATTCGGAGCTTTAACAGCCAATTACAAAGGCGTAACACTGCACTCCGGCACCTATTCTACTAATACATTAATGTTTACAAAGAGCTCCTTAAGATTCGCCGCTATCTGTCTATGACATTGGTAAATGCAGGCTTTTAATATCTACAATTCATTTTTCTTGGTTACTTGCCATAAAGACTAAGTCAAAATCCAATAACACAATTATTCGGATCATTTTTGCAGAGCGCTGCCTTTTCCATTAGGCTCTAGACTGATTTGCTATATATGAAAATGCGTTGGTCTCAATTTTGCAAGTTTATCAAAACATTTTACATACAGTGTAATGTAGGACATGTTCAGGATACATTAGTGAAAACGTTGAGAATATGGTAACATTTCTGTGCATTGTATTATAACCGATTCGGCACGAATTGAATTCGGTCCGAATTTCCCAATTTTCCGGCCATTTTGCAGATTATAGGAAAAAGAAGGGGAGTAGAGGAGATTAAAAAATAAATAAAAAACATACTCTCCACCTTCCCTGTTCTCCCGTAGCAATGCGTCCCTGCCGGAAGGTGAGATGACATAGATGTCATATGTGATCGCTGCAGCTAATCACAGGCTGCAGCGATCACATGGGACAGCTACGTCATCTCACCTACCGAAAAATAGATGTCGCTACGGGAGAACAGGAAAGGTGGTGAGTCTTTCGTTTATTGTGGAATGGCAATTACTTTGTTTGACTCTCGGATGTCTTCTAGGACTGTATCCCACTTGAACCGATATGAATTCCAGGAAATTAGTAGGTGACTTCTTTTTACATAAAAATATTAATGCAATGCAATTTTTGGTCCCTGGATAACCCCTTTAAATATATCCCATTGTGACTTTATGCATAGTTATCTGTAGCTGAACTGTTATTTAAACTGGTCGAAGCCTCCCACCCCTCTGCGAAAATTTAAATTTACAGTCCAGAGAGTTGTGGTCAATGACTCCTACTCTGAATAGTCCCCGGTTATAAGTGGTGACCCCAGGGTTCAGTGCTGGGACCACTATTATTCAACTTATTTATTAATGATATAGAGGATGGGATTAATAGCACTATTTCTATTTTTGCAGATGACACCAAGCTATGTAATATAGTTCAGTCTATGGAAGATGTTCGTGAATTACAAGCTGATTTGGACACTAAGTGTTTGGGCATCCACTTGGCAAATGAGGTTTAATGTAGATAAATGTAAATTTATGTATCTGGGTACCAACAACTTGCATGCATCAGATGTCCTAGGGGGAGCTACACTGGGGGACTCACTTGTTGAGAAGGATCTGGGTGTACTTGTAGATCATAAACTAAATAACAGCACAATGTCAATCAGCTGCTTCTAAGGCCAGCAAGATATTGTCGTGTATTAAAAGAGGCATGGATTCGCGGGACAGGGATATAACATATTTTTTTGGCCATTAGATGCAGTTTCTCTCCTAGAACCTGAGCTGTACTCTCCTGAAGGCAAACAGCTGTCAGTGTCTGAAGAAGCCGAGTCTGAGCTCTGTGATTCAAAGGTTCTTGCAGTGCAAAGTAATTAAAGCTGCATGTTCTTTGCTGTGAAAAAAAATCTCTGACTTATCTGCTCACTAACAGTCACATTTTACAAAGAGAATTCTGTCAAATCTGACTGTTCAGCGAGTAAATAACACAGACATTAATACACACAGCACAGTAAGGCCTCATGCCCACTTCAGTTTTTTTTGTCAGGGTGCTATCCGTTTTTTTAACGGATAGCACCCTGACACATTCATGTCAATGGGGCCACACTTCTGTTGCTTTAACGGAACCGTGCGGTCGTTCCGTCAAAATAGGACAGGTCCTACTCCTGTCCGCTTTTGATGTAACGGTCTCGGCCTTTTCATTGATTTGTTCCGTGAAACAACGGACTGCACACGGAAGCCATCCGTGTGCGGTCCGTCTTTCACGGATCCGTCATTAGCGGCCGTACAACGACCGACGGAAATGTGCATGAGGCCTTAATCTGTGCAGGTACTGATCTGCAAGGACCTTTTAGCCACGCCCCCTCCTATGTACATAGCGGCAAGAAGAGCAGATTCAACACCATTAACCCCTGCCTTTCCACATCTCTAATGTCTGGTGTGTTCAGGTGAGGGTGTGAGCAGAATAGTGGCCAATATCTTGTATTTCTGTGTCTGACATTGTTATGTGGCACTGTGGCTGGCATTATATTGAGGCACTGATTGGCATTTTTATGGGGCACTGTGGCTGGCATTGTATTGATGCACTGTGGTTGGCATTGAAATATATTAATGGCACATACAAGAAATATGGTGAAATACTGTTCCATGTAGTACCCCCTCAAAAAACAAGGGGGCACTCCCTCCGTCTGGAAAAAAAAAGGTTCAACCTGCAGAGGCGACAAGCCTTCTTTACTGTGAGAACTGTGAATCTATGGAAGTCACCGCAGGAGCCGTCACAGCAGGGACAGGAGATGGCTTTATTCCTAGAACAAAAAAATATTAGCTCCTATGTCAATGTGTAGAAATTTTTTCCTTCCCTTTTCCCGTCCCTTGGTTGAACTTGATGCACATGTGTCTTTTTTCAACCGTACGAACTATGTAACTGTGTAATTATGTAACTATGTAACTATGTAATATATCTGTACTGGGGCACTCTGATTTTCTAATAGGACTGTTCACATTACAACGTACATGCAAAACATTTCCACAGGGCTTCAATGTCAGATGAAGGCCAAAGCAGTGTTTTGACCTCCATCACGCTATTCCATCCCAAAGAGCCGAGTAAAAAACGTATATGTACAAAAACATGTACGTATGAATATGGTAGCGTATGGATGATGGATGTCACTGTACGGCATCCATCATAGTCATGCATCAAACGTATACGCCATGATTCATGTTCATGATGTATTCGTTAAATAGAGACCATTATAGCCTCTGGGTACAGATGCATTAAACAGTTGTCTAAGGGGCCATTCAGATCACATTTTGGTTCTACGTTTAACGTAGGTGTCAGGAAAAAATCTTGTAAACATTAAACGTAGGCTGTGATGAATGCCTAACAAGGGCAACATCTATCACCCATAGACTATAATGGTATTCATTTAACAGATACGTCATTAACTCTCATGACCCCTTTTTAGGACGTATAAGTTAAATGGATACCATTAAAGTCTATGGATAATGGATGCCACTGTTAGGCATCCATCACAGCCTACATTTCACGTACACGTTGGGAGCTTTTTTTTACTGGTGTATGTGTTAAATGTAGACCAATAACATGATGTGAACAGTCCTGACTTGAGAAACCATAACATTCTGGCAGGATGCAGCCACTAGGGGGAGCTAACTGCATACAGATCTATACAGCTAGTATTGAGCTAAATCGGTAGTAGCAGTATAAATCTGTGTGCAGTGAACTCTGCCTAGTGGTGACTGTAGGTAGCTACTATTAGAGTGTCACCGCAAGCAAGGGAAACAGTTCAGTGCTGGCCCCCCACCTTGGCCTCTATGTTAGGTACAGCACTGCATACCATTGACGCAACCTACGTAGTTGCCTGAGAGTATGTTTAGATAGATTGGATACGCTGCAGAAAGACCGCAGCGTATCCGACCTAGAACCCACTGGAATTTTGGTATAAAGTCTCTCCAAATTGTGGTGCTCATTCTTGGCTAAATTGTACTCAATGGGCAAAACCAACAAGAGGGCAACCATTCCGCAGCATGAATTCACATGCTACGGATTAAAAATCCGCCCTCCAGGTCAATTTATGCACGGTTTCTCAGCGGATTATTCTGCAGAGTGTGGATGAGATTTGTTTAAATATACCCACAGGATAGGGGATACATGTGCGATTGCTGGGGGTCCGACCGCTGGGACCCCCAGCGTTAAGGAGAACGGGGGACGGAGTGGGAATGGGAATTCCGGGGTCTGTGTCTGGCTTTTGTGTCCGGAAGCTCCATAGAAATGAATGAAGTGCCAGTCGTGCTTGTGCGCATGCGTGACAGGCACTCCATTCATTTCTATGGAGCTTCTGGTCACACAAGCTGGACACAGAACCCTGGAAGTCCCATGCTTCTCATGGGGGTTTTTTGGTCCCCCATTCTCCTTATTGCTGGGGGTCCTGTGGATAGAGGATACACTTGTTTTGTGGGACAATCGCTTTAAATATAGTATTAGCAAGGGGCTATGATAACTTCAAATTAATTTTCAAAAGAGGATGGTTGTCACGGGAAATTAAATGTAAGGCCCCACGGAGCAGCACTGACCTGGCCGCATTGCGGCCAACAACCGTATCGGCACCATGTTCGAAGCGGTTGTCAAATAGCCTGTTAATGGCCGCATGTTGTTGTAGATAAAACAGCCCTTTACCTGCAAAATCATGTTGCCATAAAGGGTGTATTAATTAATGGACACACGATTTTGCAGTTAAAGGGGCGTTTTACCCTCAACAACGCGCGGCCTTTAACAGGCTATTTGACAGCCACGCCGAACATGGTATCAGTGCGGTTGTTCGAGTCAGTGCTGCTCCATGTGACCTTACCCTAATGAAATTGTATCATTGGTGTGGAAATTATGTATATTTAGTAAACATTTATGATGGCTTCACAAGTTAAAGGAATATTTGGTTTCCCAGAGTGAAGCATGCCGCTGACATCTATGCGTGCATGCTTCCGTGTTGTGCAGTAGAATATCTGCTGCTGAAGATATATCGCTGGCATCCTGGCCAGACTGACAGACCCCTGATGATAAGTATAGAAACGCGTAGGGTCGGGTGAAGTGATGGAATCTTGCGTAGGGGGCAGTGGCATTGTTGTGCATCTGTACATTGGGAGAATCTGGTGCGGTTAACGCAGGCTCCTGTGTGAACGAGGGTCCAAACCACTGCTTTACCAATGTTATACGCTGATTCCATATTTTGATATCTCTGTTTACATACCCAGTCATTAAGGGTTCGCAAACGAACTAGGACTGGGAGTATTGTGTTTAATACGTTTTTAAATACACGGTTGGGCTTTTCACAGTGGTGATTGTACCCCTGTTTTTAGATAGCTATGAAATAAAAATTATACATTTTACTCATTTATCACTTCAGTGAATTTTCAAATATTTGGTTTCTAAAAACAAATTTTCAAATACCCTATTAGGGAAGAGCGTCTACAAAGAGCGTCTATCACTCTGGAGGACTCAGCACGTCTGTGACTTATATGTACAAACTATTAATTTCAATGGGCTCCATGTAATGCTTAATTTTCCCTGTGGTGGCGCTGCAGAGGAATTAAACACTTGCACTTGATAAAGATCGCCATCAGATCCTAGCTATCTGCTAAGGTTTCCAAAATAGAGATTCCCAGTGATCAGCTTATCAGTAGGGGATCCTTTTAACACTTGTAAATAATAGAACTGTGAATTTTGAGTGGATTTACCTTTTAATTGCATCTTCTTCAATGTTCCACCAGCCTCACTCATAACCTTCAATATTTCCTTAAAGAACAATACCATTAGTATAAGCGCATTGGTACAAATGACTGGTCTGGCCTTTGTTCCTGACACATTAAACAAATTTTTGCATTCTCCCAATTAACAAAGTTGTCCCATGTGGGTAAATCATCGGTAATGGGATTTTTACTGCAGTGACTCTTTGTTGACCTTTTCAAAGGAGCCCTCTGGGAAGCCTAATTCTCCGGCCTACCCTCCATCTTCCTGCTGTGACACTGTTGTGGTATACGGAGTGCAATTATTTCAATCACCACGTGTAGCTTTTTAATAATACATATATTTTCTTATTACGTTACAAGTCTCGTGTGGCAGGGTAATGAACATTTGGGAGAGAAGATTTGTATTGGAATAGTTATCATAAATGTATAATTTATACGTGGAACGCACCAGACAGAGCGGATATAGACCACTGTTATTCACATTTACTGGCATCTCTCATGTGAGTCCTTGTCTTGCCCTTGCCTAACACCCCATATATTAATTGCAGCACAGAGGCAGCTCCTGGCAGTGAGTTACTGTACTTTGCCGTCCTGGGTTATGTGAATTAAACACAATGGACCTGTTATCTCAGGGCCTTGTGCAAAAACTATTGCAAACCTGGAATATCTCTAAAGATGTATTACCCTTGAATTTGAGATAATCGTGCCTAGGTGGAGTCTGCTGTAAGTGTATGAAACTATATTTATATGGATAACGCATAAAGTGATGTCACAAAACAAATAATGTGCCAGTAAATTAATGATATACACAGTGATGTTACAGTGCAGGTATAACAAATACAGTAGGGTCACAGTACAGGGATAATAAACACAGTGACATCACAGTACATGGATAATAAACACAGTGATGTCACAGTACATGGATAATAAACACAGTGACATCACAGTACAGGGATAATAAAAATTGTGATATTACAGTACATGGATAATAAACACAGTGACATCACAGTACAGGGATAATAAATACAGCGATGTCACAGTACCATACCTCCCAACTTTTGAATTCAGAAAAGAGGGCCATTTTTAAGCCACGCCCCCTAACCACGCCCAATATCCCGCATAAACACATCAAATGATGAATTTCATTTAAATTTGTTGCCACACACAGGTCTCTGTAGATAATGCCACAGCCCCCCTGGTAGGTAATGCCACCCAGCCCCCTGTAGGTAATGCCACCCAGCCCCCTGTAGGTAATGCCACCCAGCCCCCTGTAGGTAATGCCACCAAGCCCCCTGTAGGTAATGTCACACAACCCCCTGTAGATTGCACCCATCCCCCCCTTCCAGGAGAAGTCACTGACTTCAATGTCCATATATGTAGAGTGTGGTTATTCACTTCTTCTGTAGCGGAATCCCCAGCCACAGGGTCGGGGATTCCGCTTCAGAAGTGAGTGATGTCGCAGTGTCCATATATGGACAGTGTAGTCACTCACTTCTCCTGTAGCGGAATCCCCGGCCGAGGATTGGGGATTCCGACTCCTACAGGGAGCAAAAAAAGACCCTCCTCCTCCTTACATGAACTCTGCACTGTGAGGAGAAGGAGAGAGAGCGCGAGCGACGGAAGACACGGCCGTCACTCAGGACATATCTAGTGATGGCCGTGTTTTACACGGCCCCATAGACTTCTAATAGGGCATGTCCCATTTTTTGACGGCCAGGTTTCCCGGGCCGTCAAAAAATCGGACGTGTGAATAGCCCCATCACTCACCGTCAGAAGAAGGCAGGAGTCTTGCAGCGGCGTTCTCACTGGTGTCGATGCCGGCCTGGGAGAGAACCAGTCCAGTCACCTGACCGGTGAGGTCAGATGACAGGTCAGGTGACAGGTCAGGTGACTGGACTGGTCCACTCACGGGCCGGCATCGATCCCAGTGAGAACACCGCCGCAAGACTTCTGCCTTCTTCTGATCGCTGCTGCAGTCAGCAGCGATCAGCTGTTCTGATGCAGCGCGCAGCGGGACATTTACAGAAAGGCCGGGACGGCGGGACAGCGGTGAGAAACCGAGACTGTCCCGCCGGATCCGGGATGGATGGGAGGTATGCAGTACAGGAATAATAAACGCAGTGATGTCACAGTACAGAGATAATATATACAGCAATGTCATAGTACAGGAATAATAAACACAGTGATGTCAGAGTACAGTGATTATAAACAAAGTGATGTCACAATACAGAGATAATAAACAGTGAAGTCACATCACAGCACATCTGTGAACTTTCTTTTTCACATGACTGTACATACACATATTTTATTCAGCCTTGTGGCTGTGTATGCATTAAATTCAGTAGAAGCTCAATATCAGTGATGATGCGTCTTAAACTCATGTACTTTACTTCCCAGTGCTCTGTCAAACCGGCTGAGCTCTTAAGACCACCAGTCATTTAGCAGTTGAAAGTAATCAATTTCTCGTCAGAGCTGCAACACAGACGAAGTCCACAGGATGGAGATAAAGCGTAAGACAAGACGAAGGGTCATGACAGATACAGCCCAGACAACTGAGATAGGAAACAGCCAAGGTACAGCTAACACTAGAATGAGGGACGGCGATAGGTTTCATGGAGTATTGTCATTATTAACATGCATCTTTATCCCATAAAGGTGAAGATCCGAATGCGAGCCCAGGCATCATTCTTATATAAGTATAACCTTAATGCATTTTTATGTTCATGAACAAGGCTGTGAGCGCCAAAGAGACAGCCGCTATGGCCATGGCAGTATTGTGGGGGTACTGTATGGAAGCACTATTGTATGGCAGTATTTCAGTAGAAACATTCAGGTAAAAAGTGCATATACTGTATATGTTTTTCAATGATGAGAGCAGCTGTCTAAAGATGGCGGGCTACCTTACTTGATGTCCAAGGCCCAAACTGAAAAGCCATATATGGCTTTGGCCACTATACAACTGAAAGAGTAGGGGATTCCAGCTCAGTTGGGTCCTTCTCCTAATTCTCATTGAAAGCAAGAGAATCGAGGAAAAAGTTCAGTATTACGGTATCGGCGCCTGGCTGGTAAGTAAAGATGAGAAGTAGATAATGAAAGTATTTCATTATTCATGTAGACTACGCGTTTCTGGAGTGTATCGGTCCCTTCATCAAGTCTGGTTTCCAGACATGATTAAACCAGACCTGATGAAACCAGACCTGATGAAGGGACCGATACACTCCAGAAACGCGTAGTCTACATGAATAATGAGATACTTTCGTTATCTACTTCTCATCTTTACTTACCAGTCAGGCGCCGATACCGTAATATTGCATGAATTTTTTCCACGATACTCCTGCTTTTATCTTCAATCCCGCAACAAGCATTATTCCGTCTAGGGATCGCAGTGGGTGGCAGCCGGCAAAAAACACAACAATCGCACGGACCCACAGATGTAACTCTTGGTAGTGTGCTCACTACTAAAGAAAATTATTCAAATGATTCTATTGTACAAACTATTTATAGAAATACACCACTCTTCTCTCTCTCCTATAATGGAAGGAAAAGTGGGGGTTAAACAATCTCTGGACTCCTCCATCTAGAGATTTGGGGTTTGGCATAACACGAACCAGAACTAGAAGACGTAAAAGGAAACCCATTTTTATTTTTTTCCTTCCCCGCCTTTGCATATCTGTTCATGTATGCCCCTCATTGAAAACATGATATTTTTATGTGGACTGCTGCGTTCCATTATTTCCGAGCCTGGACTAAAGAATTATGTTCTCTCTTAGGTCCTATTATATGGCTCGATATTGGCCGTGAAAAAAACACGATCAACGAGGCAGCTCGTTGATCGACGCTCGTCTACTCCTTTCAGAAAGAGCAATGATCAGTAATGTGTGGGGAAAAGCGATCGTCACTATGATCGCTCGTCCCCATACATTTCCATCATGTCAGCAATACATCTCCTTGTTTACACAGGGAGATATGCTGCCGAAATTGATAATATTTCTTTCTGCATAAACGAGCGTTTGCTCGTTCATCGGCTGATGGTTGCCCTGATTGCACAGGGCAATAATCAGGAACGAGCGTTGAACGCTCATTTGCCCAATCATTGGCCTGTGTAAAAGGGACCTTACTGCCGTGTGATGAAGTGGCAATCATTTTTCTAAAATTTTAAATATAATTTTTAATTTTTATTTAATCAATTTTTTGATTTTCTCATAAAAATATAAGGAATCGATCAGAGCCCCCCATAAGCCATTACTGATGAATCTTTAAAAATATAGATGTGTCAAGTCCATGGGCGTGGAGATGAA
The DNA here is from genome assembly GCF_050947455.1 of Rhinoderma darwinii. NCBI lineage: Eukaryota > Metazoa > Chordata > Amphibia > Anura > Rhinodermatidae > Rhinoderma > Rhinoderma darwinii. Next base: position 90,312,642 of record NC_134696.1, read on the forward strand.
TACAGTCAGGAGGATAGGGGAGGGGGTGCCCCTCAATGAGAAAAAAAACGTGGAAATAATCCGCAACATTTTTTATTTTGCATTTTATTAGTTGTTATTCAAGGCTTAACTGGTGCTGGGTTTCCATGGGTGACAACCACTAATGGCTACATTGCAGTGCCCATATTGGTTATCACCCAGCAAACCACACACCCGGAATAGTATCTACAACTCCATGGTCATCGTATTGTGTCTACAGCTTCTATATAGACCTATATGTCTCCATGGTTACAGACTACAAATTAAGGCCCCATGCACACGACCGTGCCCGCAATCACGGCCCGCGATTGCGGGCACGGCCGGCCGCTGACTGACAGCCGCATTTTCGGGCCGTGCTCCCATACAAAGTATGGGAGCACGGACCGCAAAATGCGAAAGAACGGACATGTTCCATAATTCCCGGAACATTTCCACGGCACTGACACCCTTCCGTAGTGCTACGGAAAGGTGTCAGTGTTCAATGAAAGTGAATGGCTCCGTTTTTGCGGACCGCAGTTGCGGTCCGCAAAAACGGAGGTTTTTTGCTGTCGTGTGCATGGGGCCTTAGTCTGATCTTGAAGTTGAATGCTATTACCTTTCATCTGCCCCCTCTCCAACTGTCTGTACATAGAAAGTAGAGCGGACAGAATGGAATAGAACATAACTGGAGAGCTTGATTGTAGTCTGTAATCATAGAAACACATAGGACTGCATAGGAGCTGTATACACACAACGGTTGGATATTAAAAAAACACGTTTATTTGCAGAGTTTCCTAAAAAAAAAATATTTTAGATAAAATGGAGCAAAAAAAACAAAACCAAAAACAATGGATGTAAAAGTCTACATTCTCTTTAATGTATCAAATAGAATTAAAATACTAAGCGAAGAAAATTGGATATGATGGCAGATAAAATGTTTTTCGGAGCCTAATTTATTCTCGATTCTCCGGCAGTCTCCTCTCCAGTGCTCAATTACTCATTATCTTATTTTGCATAATACTTGATATTCTATGCAACATGTAAATTGCTAAGTAATAGCCGCATTGATTGAGAATTACCTGGTTTGGACACAAGCAAAGAATTCTAATGAGTTCCAGCCTCGTTGTCCCAAACTGTCCGTCATTTTCTCCGACGTCTCGTAAACTTCCCAGCCCCGGTTTGTTTTTTCCTTCCTTTGACTTTAAGACTTCAGGATTTGTCCGGCTCCTCTGTTATACAGTCATATTACATTGATCTGTTCATATAAGTAGAAGAACTAGTCAAATATGTCCGTTCTGATTGTCTGAAATGAAACACTGATGATTGTTTGTCTTCGAAATCCCCCTTAAGGGTGTATTTACACGTTCAGGTTTTGATCAGGTTTGGTTAGGTTTTTTTTATGCAGTTTTTGAAGACAAAACCAGGTGTGAATCATAAAGGGAGAAAGTTTAAAGGACAGATACTACTTCTTTTCTTATTTGAGTCCACTCCTAATTTTGGCTTAAAAAAAAGAATTAAAAAAAACCTGAACAAAACCTGCACGTGTGAACACAACCTAAAGGTAATTAATAATGATACACAGAAGTGGTATAGGAACATCTAATACAGTACAGGGATATGCCAGGGTACTTACTAGGTCATTTTAAAATATAATGCCCACTTCTGTATCAATTGCACAATAGGGTCTGAGAATATGGCGCATGAAATGTGCACTAAATGTAACCGTACCGCTCTGCAATTTTTTATCATCCCTCCTATAATAGAGGCTATTACTGGAGGGAGGTCAAGATATTGTGACATAATTATCATTCCATTATACTAGTTTTCTCTGTGGCGTGCTTTGTTATGGAGGAACTGTGGCTTGCACTGTTATGGGGATTCTGTGGCCGGTACGGTTTTAGGGCACTGTGGTTTTTACTGTTATGGGCATACTATGGCTGTCTTTATGAAGGAACAGTGGCTGTTACCAGGGCCGGTCTTAGGATAGATGGCGCCTCGGGCAAAATTATCTTTACGCACGCCACCCCATCATAAAAAAATGCCCCATAAAAAAAAGTATAATTCCCCCCACAGTATAATGCCCTATATAGTGCCCTAACACAGTATAATAATAATATTTAATAATATAATTTATTATAACTCCTTCAAGAACACTGTATTTTGTCCTCCGATTGTGCCCACACAGTATTATGCCCCCTAAGTGCCACACACAGTATATTGCTCCCTGTAGTACCCCTAAACAGTATAATATCCGCTTAGTGGCCCCAACAATGTATAATGCCCCCCTCCCCTGGCTGCCACACACAGCCCCCCCTTGTAGATAGCGCCCCTTTGTAGATTGTGCCATACAGCCTCCCTGTAGACGGTGCCATAGATCCCCCACCTCCTCCTTGTAGATCGTGCCATACAGCCCCCTCCCCCTTGTAGACAGTGCCGCCAACAACAAAAAAATTGTACTCGCCTAGGCCCCGTTCCCACGATGAACTGAGCTGCTTCAAGACGGGATCCTTGTGTAGGCCGGCGTGATCCTGTAGCCTAGTACAGAGTTTCCCAACCTTTTCAGACTCGAGGCACCACTGGAAAAATAAAATTTCCTCAGGGCACCCCTACCAAAAATTGTTTAGAGAAAGACAGAAGAGGCTGGACGGCAGCACGGAGGGCTTAAGGGGAAGCCTCCATGACTGCCATAGGAGGGAAGAGAACCAATAGGGGAAGAGGTAGTTGGGAGAGGGGAGGGGACGGGGGGAGTTATCTGTTCTTCCCGCTGTTTTCGGCATTGAGCCGGAAGCAGCGTGAGGAACAACAGGTAGCTAGCTGAGCTCCCACTGTTAGTTTTTCTTACCTCCCGTGGCAGTGTTAGGATGGCTTCCCCGGCCGCATTGCTCGAGCAGCTGCAGGCTGCAGCGGCGTTCCATGATCCGGGCTGGCTGGAGGAAACAGTTGCAGCGCTGGCCCGGATCCCTCAGGCAGGCCCGTCGCGCTCTTTGTCGGCAGCCGGCAGGGAGGCGCCCCCTTCCCCCACTCTTTTCATGGACGTAAATGTCACCACAGCAGGGGGAGAGATAATCCCCGCGGCCCCTGCTACAATAAAGCAGGTGGCGTCGTCGGGAGCGGTGGCTCAGGCCAGGTCACCACGCCGCTCCCGGCGGTCCCGTCCACCAGAGCGTCTGAGCCCAGACATGGCCCCGCGGGCTCGGCGTCGCAGGGGGAGCCCTTCTAAGGACGCTGCAGGCCAGGTTGCGGGGATGGGCGCCTCTTCCCAGGGCCTGCGTCCTGGCAGGAATCCCCAGCCGCGACGGGGCTTGGCGGCTAACAGAGAGTCGCAGGCCGGGCTCCCGATTACACCCCCGCCTTCAGCCACAGTATGTAGTGTGCAATCCACGGCCACCCCGCATGGTGATGTACCGGCCAGGGGGCAGGCTTCCTCGAGATCGTCGGGGAGGACGACAAGATCAACGCCGACGTCGAGGCAACAAGTTCGGTCGGAGGTTTGGATCCCTACAGTCGGGCGGCAGGTGGCCGGCCCTTCGGTCAGCATGTCGGGGTCCCCATGTCGTAGATGTCGGTGTGAGAACCAGTCAGCACCAAGAGAAGATTTGGAAGATGGAGAGCTGGATGAGACGCAGCGCGGTCAGGATTTTCCGGCTGGCGGGAATACAGCGCCTGGGCAGCCCGGTGAGTGTGTAACTCCAACGTTACCGTATCCAGCAATTTTCATGTCGGGTTGTGAGGGGGGGTTAGCGAGCGCGGAAGTTGCGGCTGTTGATAGTGGTGTAGTCGGGCGCGATGGCTTAGCTGATTTGGTGGGTTGTTTGCGCGAGTTAGTGGGGCGTTTAGATAGGGCAGCGGCCCCTGTAGTTCCTGTAGTGTCCCCGGCGGTGGTATGGGAAGGTCAGCGTGATGTATTGCCGCGGTCCGTGGGTAGTAATGTTGCGGGGGTGTCAAGAGAAGCGGTAGCGGTGTTGGTTCAAACTGAGGCGCAGAAGGACGGGGATAGAATTAGGCTTGATGATCGCGCACGGGGGGAGGTGTATGTCTGTTTTGAAGGTCCGTTAGGTGCTCACTTGAAGCAGGAGGTGAGGGACCGTATTTGGAAAGATGAATATGTGGAGATGAGGAGGAACGCCGGCGGTATAGGCTTATTCCGCAGACGTTCGTGAACTGGTCGCAAGCTTTCGCTATTCTGGTGAGCGTGATCGGAGAAAAGGCGCCGGAAAACTGCTCGGCGTTGTTCTGTTATTTCGATGCCATTGGAAAGGCGTATAGGGCGTATGGTGGGCAGGCGTGGTTGAGGTATGATGAGCAATTTCGGCAGCGAAAAGCGGTTCAGCCGGCGATCCGGTGGGATCAAAAAGATATTGCGCTGTGGTTAAGGGTTACGGCCCCAGTTAAGCAGTCCTTTGCCGGGAGCGTTGGCCAAGGAGGTCAGTCGGGTCAGTCCGGACAGGGTTCCGATTCAAAGCTGGGTTTCTGCTGGCAGTTCAATGAGGGCCAGTGTAAGTTCGGGGCCTCATGCAAATTTAAACATGTCTGTTCGGAGTGTAACGGGTCCTCTCATGGGGCTGCAAAATGTATGCGGAAAGGGAAACGGTCAGGTCCTCATTCCTCCTCCGCTGGTCAAGGCTCGGTCTCCAGTGAGGGTGGAAAGAATGGCACTGTTTATAGCTGAATATCCGGATAGGGCTGCAGCCAAGTTAATTTTGGAGGGGTTTTCGTTTGGTTTTGTTATTCCCCCTCCTCCGTATGAGGTGCCAGTTTACGCGGCGTAATCTTAAGTCGGCTTATTTGCACTCGGCGGTGGTTTCAGAAAAACTGTTAAAAGAAGTTTCGTTGGGGCGCATGGCCGGTCCTTTTGTCGAGCCTCCGGTTGTGGATTTGGTTGTATCCCCCTTGGGAATCGTGCCGAAACGGGAGCCACATAAATTTCGTTTGATTCACCATTTGTCGTTTCCCAGGGGAGCGTCGGTTAATGAGGGGATAGATCATGATTTATGCTCGGTGGTGTACACGTCATTTGACAGAGCGGTGGCGTTGGTGCGAGAGGCGGGACAAGGGGCGTTGCTGGCAAAAACAGACATTGAGGCGGCTTTTCGTTTGCTGCCTGTACATCCAGAAAGCCAACGGCTGTTGGGTTGCTTCTGGAACGGGGGGTTTTACGTTGACAGGTGTCTTCCAATGGGGTGTTCTCTTTCATGCGCATACTTTGAGGCGTTTAGTAGTTTCGTGGAATGGGTGACGAAGGGTGTAGCGGGGGTGGACTCGTTGATACACTATCTGGATGACTTTTTGTGTGTTGGCCCTAGCGGTTCTTCGGTTTGTGGTAACCTATTGTATTGCTTGCAGAAGGTTGCGTTGGATTTCGGAATTCCGTTGGCACCGGAAAAAACTGAGTGCCCAGTTTCCACCATCTGTTTTTTAGGGATCGCGATTGATTCAGTCGCTATGGAGTGCAGGCTGCCTGAGGATAAATTACGTCCATTGAGGCAGGAGGTGAGGCGGGCCTGCCGACTAAAAAATATCACGTTGCGCGAACTCCAGTCGCTGCTGGGGAAGTTGAACTTTGCCTGTAGGATTATGCCAATGGGCAGAATTTTTAGTAGGCGCTTGGCGGCAGCGACGGCGGGTATCAGGGCTTCCCATCATTTTGTGAGGCTTGGTGGGGAACACAAGGCAGACCTGCAGGTATGGGATGAGTTCCTTGTGCAGTATAATGGTAGATCGTTGTGGATGTCCCCGGTGCAAGAAATGAGTGACGTGGAGTTGTTTACGGATGCGGCAGGGTCCGGGGGTTTTGGCGCATATGCGGGGGGTCAATGGTGTGCGGGGAGCTGGCCGGACAGCTGGGTGAGCAGTGGGCTGACACGAAATCTGGCCCTGCTCGAGCTGTTTCCCATCGTGGTTGCAGCGACCATTTGGGGGGACAGGCTCAGGGATAAAAAGGTTTGTTTTCATTGTGATAACATGGGAGTGGTGTTAGCAATTAACAACTTATCGGCATCATCTCCACCGGTGGTTCAGGTGCTGCGTCATCTAATGTTGTTGTGCTTGTCGCTAAACGCGTGGGTGGTGGCGCTGCATGTGCCAGGGGTGTCCAACTGTATTGCTGATGCTCTTTTTCGCTCACAGTGGGATCGCTTTCGTCAATTGGCACCGGGAGCGGATGCGTCCGGCTTGGCGTGCCCGGAACATCTCTGGGAGCTGGTTTCGGTCCCGTGGAAGGGTTGATTGAGCGGTCGCTGGCTAAGGCGACTTGGAACGCTTATTCGGCTTGTTGGCAGCAATGGGAGGATTGGGTAAGAGTATTGGGCAACGTCTGTACGGAGCAAGACAGGTTGGTGGCATTGTTGTATTGGTTGGGTGATGCTTGGGAGGCGGGGTTTTCGCTGGCTAAGGTAAATCGTTTCGTGGCAGGTCTGGCGTTCGGTCTCAAATTACGGGGTTTCCATGATGTATCCAAGCATTTTCTAGTGAAGCAGGCGTTGAAAGGATTGCGGAGAGGCAGGGCTGAAGCGGATCAGAGGCGACCGGTGTCTTTTGCCCTCCTTGGTTCACTGGGCGCATCGCTGGGGGTGTTTGCAAGTCACCTTATGAGGTAGAGTTGTTTAGGTTGGCTTTTTCCCTCGCGTTTTTTGGGGCGCTCCGAATTGGGGAGTTGGTCTCTCCTAGTAAGGCTAAGGCTGGGGGGTTGCGACAGGCGGATGTTGGTCTTTATCGGGATAGACTCGAGTTGTTGGTGCGGCGGTCTAAGACTGATCAGTTGGGTCGCGGTAAGCGGATAGTGTTGTTTGCTCTCCCTGCTTCAATGATGTGTCCGGTCGCTTGCATGGGTGCGTTCAGGCCGGTGGGAGTGGTGCCGGAGGCGCCATTGCTCCGTCATGAGAATGGCGCGTTTTTGTCTAAGTATCAATTTGATGCAATATTCAAAAAATGCTTGGCTGTGGTTGGGGTGGGGGACGGGTGCTACTCGTCTCACTCGTTCAGAATTGGCGCGGCTACGGAAGCTGGGCGTTGGGGATTGGATGATGAGGGCGTGCGGCGGATTGGCCGCTGGGAGTCCAATAGGTTTAGGTCTTACGTGCGCCCTCATTTGTTATGATTTGTATGTTGTTTCTGATGATATGTGAGTTTCTTGTCCTTTCTTTCAGATCATCGCCCATGTTTGGTCTGGCTGTTAGGACATTCTTTTGTGCACTGGGGGGCACTGCGGGCGGATGTGCGCCCTGATGGCCGCCAGCTTCGCATTCCGCGTCAGGATGCGGTGTTACATTGGTTGGGATTTCGAGGTATGTTATGGAGCCCGGGTATTGGCCGAGTTTCAAACATATGCTCGCCTGGATAGAGTCCCGGAGGTTTTGGTGTTACATGTTGGGGGGAATGATCTAGGGGTACGCCCCTTTCGTGAGCTAGTGCGGGATATAAAGCATGATTTGCTGTGTTTGTGGGCGTCTCATCCGTCCTTGATGATTGTTTGCTCGGACATAGTTCCGAGGAAGGCTTGGCGCCTGGCACGGTCGGTGGAAAGGGTCAACAAGGCCCGCATTAAGGTGAATCGGGCGGTGTCACGATTCGTTGCCAAGAATGGGGGCATTTGTGTTCGTCACAGGGATCTGGAGTCCGGGGTTGAGAACTATTGGCGTAGTGATGGGGTGCATTTGACCGAGGTTGGAATTGATCTGTGGAGCTTGGCCTTAGCAGAAGGAATTGGGAGGGCGGTGGTGGTGTGGAGGAACTCACAGGCTTAAGGTAGTCAAGGCCTGTTTCGCTGTGGCGGGGGGAGTCCTTGAGGTTGGTCAGTACAAAATGGTGGGGGGGGTCGCATCAGGGGTATGCGTCCCCCAAAACGGTAGATCATTTGAAGACTTCATAGGGTGTTACCCCTTTGAAGTGGTCTTCTGGTGGAAAGTATATCATTTGAAGACTTCATCGGGTGTTATCCCTTTGAAGTGGTCTTCTGGTGGTTGGAGCCATCTGCAGAGGTGAGCGGTGCTTCCGAGCTGGTTTACGGCTGGAGGTAAAGAGTTGGTGGTGGTTTGCAGATGGCTAATTTAAAGGAAAAAGATTCGGTTTTAAAATGGCTTCAAGGACTTCCCCTGCTCTGTTAAAGTATTAAAATATGTTTATGGTTAATTCTGATTCTGACCCATGTTGGGTCATGTGAATTAGAAGTGGAGTTATCCGAATGTTTCGGATTAAATTGCATTTAAATAATGTAAATAAATAAACGGCTGCTGTGGCCAATTTCATATCCAACCTCGGTTGTCACGTGTCGTTATTGGGAGATGGGCAGGAGAAAAAAGAGGAACAGGTTCATTAGGTAAAACATGGCATGACTCTACTTAGGCCAGTCAAGAAGAGGCTGGACGGCAGCACGGAGGGCTTAAGGGGAAGCCTCCATGACTGCCATAGGAGGGAAGAGAACCAATAGGGGAAGAGGTAGTTGGGAGAGGGGAGGGGACGGGGGGAGTTATCTGTTCTTCCCGCTGTTTTCGGCATTGAGCCGGAAGCAGCGGGAGGAACAACAGGTAGCTAGCTGAGCTCCCACCCTCCCGCCCTTAAGTAGGGGTTGGCCTGGGGATCGGTGTGGTTATGATTTTGTTATTTGATTTATGTTGTATAATTGCATAACTTGTGTTTCTCATTTTCTTTTGAGCAGGTTCGGATGTCATGGCAGCTGGCGGGGGGAGTCCTTGAGGTTGGTCAGTACAAAATGGTGGGGGGGTCGCATCGGGGGTATGCGTCCCCCAAAGCGGTAGATCATTTGAAGACTTGGTAGGGTGTTACCCCTTTGAAGTGGTCTTCTGGTGGAAAGTATATCATTTGAAGACTTCATCGGGTGTTATCCCTTTGAAGTGGTCTTCTGGTGGTTGGAGCCATCTGCAGAGGTGAGCCGTGCCTCCGAGCTGGTTTACGGCTGGAGGTAAAGAGTTGGTGGTGGTTTGCAGATGGCTAATTTAAAGGAAAAAGATTCGGTTTTAAAATGGCTTCAAGGACTTCCCCTGCTCTGTTAAAGTATTAAAATATGTTTATGGTTAATTCTGATTCTGACCCATGTTGGGTCATGTGAATTAGAAGTGGAGTTATCCGAATGTTTCGGATTAAATTGCATTTAAATAATGTAAATAAATAAACGGCTGCTGTGGCCATTTCACATCCAACCTCGGTTGTCACGTGTCGTTATTGGGAGATGGGCAGGAGAAAAAGGGGAACAGGTTCATTAGGTAAAACATGGCATGACTCTACTTAGGCCAGTCAAGAAAACGGCTAAAAACAAGCACTACAAAGTAGGATATGTTCACACAGCGTTCTTTGAGAGGCAAAACAAATCTTTTAAGCTGTTGAAGCTCATGCAAAAGACACAGGAAAAAAAGCACCAAACTTGCGCCTCAGATATTTTCTGCCTCCTATTAATTTTCATTGGAGCTCAGAGGTGGAAACCACTTGAAGACAATCAACCCCCCACTCAGAGTAAAATGACCATCAGCCCCCCACTGACAGTAAAATGACCATTAGCCCACCACTCACAGTAAAATGACCATCAGCCCACCACTCACAGATTCACCCTGTAGGTAGTGCCACACAGCCCCCTGTAGGTAGTCCCACACAGCCCCCTTGTAGGTAGTGCCACACAGCCCCCTCTAGGTAGTCCCACACAGCCCCCTTGTAGGTAGTGCCACACTGCCCCCACCTCTTGGATTCGCATCTATCTCTAGAACCGGCCCCCCTAATCCCCGTTCTAGCTTTTTGTGCTCACACTGCCTCCCGGCCACTTCCTGATTACATGGTCGGGAGTTACGGAAACAGCATAACTCGCTGAGCTACGCTGTTTCCGTAACTCCTATAGTAGTGAATGTCAGTTACAGAATCAGTGTAGCATACTACGCTGTTTCCGTAACCACCTTCAGTTCTATTAGAGTTACGGAAACAGCGTGGCTCAGCGCGTTATGCTGTTTCCGTAACCACCGACCATGTAATCAGGAAGTGGCCGGGAGGCAGTGTGAGCTCAAAAAGCTAGAACGGGGTTTGGGGGGCACGTTCTAGAGATAGGTGCAGGTCCCAGAGATGGGACCCGCATCTATCTTACATTTATGACATATCCCGCTGATATATCATAAATGTCCTTCACGGGAAAACCCTTTAATGCTTACCCTGTGGCCGTTGCTGTTATGAGGGCACTGTGGATGCCACTGTTATGGGGAATTGTGACACTATTTATGGTGGCACTGTGGCTGTTACTGTTATGGTGGCACTGTGGCTGTTACTGTTATGGTGGCACTGTGGCTGTTATGGTGGCACTGTGGCTGTTAATGTTATGGTGGCACGGTGACTGTCTTTATGGAGATATACCATTTGCTATTTTTATGGAGGTTCTATGACTATCACTGTTAAAGGGGCCCTGTGACTCTCTTTATGCTTAACCTGTGGCTGTTACTGTTATGAAGGGGCTGTCTTCATGGGGATATTGGAGCTCTTATTGTTATTGCGCACTTTGGCAGTTATTGTTTTGAGGGCACTGTAATGGTCACTATTATAGGGACCCTGTACTGTCTTTCTGGGGCACTGTGGCTGTTACTGTTACGAAGGAAGTATGGCTTTCACTTCTATGGGTGCACTGTAGATTTTTTATGGAGACATTGGCTATTATTGTTAGGAGGGCACTGTGACAGTCACTGTTTTAGCGGCACAGTGTCTTTTATAATAGGGTTATTGTTGCTGTTACTGTTCTGGGGGCCTTGGGGCCTTTATAGTTTTCTAGGGTTACTGTGGCTTACGCTTTTGATGTTGGCATGGTGGCATCTGAAAAATATTCCCGCTCCCTTTTGTCTGTGAATGTAAGAAGAGGCATTACTGGTATGGAAAGAAATAAAAAAAATACCCTAAACTTCGAATCTCATATTTTAGAATCAAAGACTTCATGATGTACCACTGCCAATTAGCTGCCCTTGAAAAGGACGGTTTCGTAATTGTTTATTTTGTCCTTGCTAAAATACTTCCACTTAGAAGACATTCATATGGCCTGGAACTCCAGAAACGCTCTAAAGTGAATCTAAAAACTTTCACAGTATATTCCCTTGCGGGGATGTCGTAAAAAATATGAGGTCAGTCTGCTTCAATGACTGTAACTTAGGTCTTCGAGGGACACCACAACTTATTCACAGTGAACCTACACTGATCTGATATATTAGAGATTTATACTACCCAGAACTCCCTAATATATTTCCATTTATCCATTATATATTTATAATCCAGGACAATTGTGGAAAGTTCAAGTTGTCCATGTCTACCTTGTTGGCCGATCGCAACCCAAAAAATAATCTTTTTACAGTTTTCCTGATTTTTTAATGGTTGTTATAGGATCCAGTTATAGCAGAGCTCAGTTTTTCATTGGGCTCAACTAACTGTGATATCACAATGTGTCATCTGTAGCTCAGTTAAAAGACAAATTTAGCTCTCCTACATCTGTGCGTCCATGAATACTGTAAAGGCCACTGTCACGGACCGCCGCCTTCTCTCACCTCCCAGCGGCCGTGACCGCAGACATCTGACTTCCTCCCGGCGTCTCTCTCCCTGGAGACACCAGTACACACGGCCGTACTGCTCTGCAGTGTCCTCTAGGGTGCGCGCGCGCTCGTCCCTGGCCTCAAAGGCCAGCGCGCACATGTAAAAAGTTCCCTAACCAATCCCCAGATTACCCTGGACTATAAAAAGGGCCCTGCCCTTCCACTCCTTGCCTGAGCATTGGGAGCATTGTTGTTGTATTTCCATGTTCGTATAGAAAATGGTCCCTTAGTTGTATCCGGTTCCCAGTGTTCTCGTATCCTGCTTCCCGTATCTTGAACCCTGTAACTGTGCTTGTTCCTGAGCTGAAGTCTAGTGTTGGAGTCATGTCTGTTCCATCTGCCACGTCCAGTGTCATCTATTACGCCAAGAATCATCTCTGACACGAATCATCTGTGCCAAAACGTCTGCTACACCTCATGTCTGTCTGGACTCTTACAGGTACTCTTGTGCTAAGACTTTTGCATAGACTGTTGTTTCGCTAGAGGCCACTCCGCTACAGCGGAGCGGCCTAGTGGGTCCACATACCCCAGGACCGTGACAAATACATGTTCAAATCCATGAAGCGAAGGCTATAAATGTGGAGGTGGTCTAGACATAAGCTCTCCTGAAGTGGACCCTTATTTTATGCTGATGTAACTTAGGTATGGGAGGAACGTGAATGGAATTAGAGGATAAAACAATGAGGTGGGGGGCTTTAAATGTCCCACAACTTGGGAGTAACATGTTGAGAGGTATGTATAAGGTTAGTCTATTTCTCTTACTATATTTCACACTGTGGGTGTGATGTGAAATGGAGTAGCTATTTGCTGAATACATAAAGAAAACGGATGGCTAAAAACAACTCTGAGCTGCTAAATATTGTAGAAAGGTCTGAAAAATAAAATGTTGAAACACTGCCAGGGCTGGATTATAGCATGGGCAAAACAGGCAATTGCTACCCTAGCCCTATTTCTAAATACCCTAGCCAAGGCAGAGTGACTTGTTGATGTCCCCTGGCACTGAGCACCTGGGTCAAATACTTTGCCAACTACCCACAAGCTAAGCCCCTGCTCTAAACTTTCTTCCAACCTCCTAGCTCCTCTTCTTGTTAACCTACAAACAATAGAATAGGAGGCAGATGATAGTTGAGAATCACATGACTACAGGATCAGACTAAGCACAGCGTTTGTTTGTAGTCTGTAACCATGGAAACACGTAGGAATACATAAAAGCTGTAAACAGAGAATAGTAGGAGATTTTTAATCAAGTCCATTTGTAAAGTTGCTTTATTTTTTATTTTAGAAGCATTGGAGCGGTACAAAAATTTGTTGCAAAAGTGTACACACCCATTAGCTCAGGGTGCCGACAGGGGTTGTGTAAAAAAATTGTATTTGTAAAAAACGTACCCTACCGATACTGGTGTAGATGGTAATTAGGCTGGATGTGGCGATTGCAGTTTGTACTACACAAGAAACTAATGAGAACACGGCGGCTTTGTGGGGAGTCTCAAGTATTGCTCGTATAAAATGCTGCTAAGTGACAGTTTTTTTTCTGGATTCCTTTTTTTACACGGACAGTAGCAAATCCATCTGTTCCCGCCATCTTTGTCCATCTGTTTAAACATTTATAGCAGCAAAAGATAATTTTAGTTAAACTCTATGTAAAACTTCCTGACACAATCAGGCTATAGGAACGAAAGAAAAAATCACAGAAGTCAAAGAAAGTTTTTGTGCTAATATTTTTGTTTTGTAATCCAAGAGCTGTAATAAGAATCTGCACTTGTGGATTAAAATAATGCTGCAAGGACCATAGGATACCTCAAATTGGGATGAGTATGGGCTCCTGCAGACAGCAAAGCCACGTCCACAGACCCTGTGGGTCCATATTGTAGACCCGAAGGCACTCCATATGTTGCCATACGGAGCCGTACTATCACCTGGAAACAATGCTTATAGGTGTGAATACTTTAATAGAGGGCTGGATTATACGGAGGGCACAAGGGGCACATTCCCAAATTGGGCACCTTGGGGATCTAGGGGGCCTCCACCATCACCCTATCTGCCCAAGCTGATTCTCTTTTAGTTACAGTGGCCGGTCGATACATTGGTGGTAGCTATGCCACTGGGTTTCAACATGGCATTGGATAGCGGTTGGTAGTTGTTATTTTTGTTATTATCACCTACAGTTGGGTCCAGAATTATTTGGACAGTGACACAAGTTTTGGCATTTTAGCTGTTTACCAAAACATATTGAATATACAGTTATATAATCAATATGGGCTTAAAGTGCAGACACTCAGCTTTAATTTGAGGGTATGCACATCCTTATTTGGGCAGGGGTTTAGGAATTACAGCTCTTTAATATGCAGATATAGTATTGTCACTCTGATAACTAAGTTTTTGTTCCGTTAAATTGTAAATATTACTGCCTGAGCTGAACGATTAAAATAAGTTTATTTAGATATGTCTTAAAATGGGCCCTTAAAGCCAAAATAACAGGCTCAATCAAATGGTCAGCAGCAGAGACATAGCCTGGAAGGCAAAAGATACTATCCACCCGCAGACCAGTCTCTCCTATTATTATATATTCGCTGAATCCTAATGATTGATTAGTAATAGCGCCGTACCACGCTACACCTTGCGCTCTACTGCGCTAGTCCGGCTCTTAAAGCCACGTATAATGATGTGGTCAGCAATAAGGTCAAGACCTCCAATATTCGGTAACAAGCACCCTTTTGCAAGATCACTGACCAGAATTCACTAAATGTTTAATTGTTAGTTATTATGCTATATCGTTAATCCTACGCGTTTCAGAACCACCGTTACTGGTGGAACATCATCAGGGATTATTAGTGTTACACGATAGTATTCAGTATAGCTGCCGGATCGCACGGTTGTGTGCATTCATTAACCTCCCGGCTCGTGCACGATCAAGATATAATGGTCGCACACGAGCCGGCGAGGTGCCGGTCTTTTAAAGAGCTAGGGCCCTAGCTCTGTAACACTAATAATCCCTGATGATGTTCCACCAGTAACGGTGGTTCTGAAACGCGTAGGATTAACGATATAGCATAATAACTAACAATTAAACATTTAGTGAATTCTGGTCAGTGATCTTGCAAAAGGGTGCTTGTTACCGAATATTGGAGGTCTTGACCTTATTGCTGACCACATCATTATACGTGGCTTTAAGAGCCGGACTAGCGCAGTAGAGCGCAAGGTGTAGCGTGGTACGGCGCTATTACTAATCAATCATTAGGATTCAGCGAATATATAATAATAGGAGAGACTGGTCTGCGGGTGGATAGTATCTTTTGCCTTCCAGGCTATGTCTCTGCTGCTGACCATTTGATTGAGCCTGTTATTTTGGCTTTAAGGGCCCATTTTAAGACATATCTAAATAAACTTATTTTAATCGTTCAGCTCAGGCAGTAATATTTACTCTTTAATATGCAGCTGCCTCTTTTTCAAGGGATTAAAGGTAATTGGACAATTACCTCAAAAGCTATTTAATGGGCAGCATGGGCTATTCCCTCGTTAAGCCACCATCAATTAAGCAGGTAAAAGGTCTGGAGTGGGTTCCAGGTGCGGCATTTGCATTTGAAAGCTGTTGCTGTGAACTCACAACATGAGGTGAAAGAAGCTCTCAATGCAAGTGAAACAGACCATCGTTAGGCTGAAAAAAATGAAGAAATTCATCAGAGAGATAGCACAAATGTTAGGAGCGGCTAAATCAACAGTTTGGTACATTCCTGAAAAAAAAAGACTGCACTGGTGATCTCGTGAACCCCAAAAGGCCTGGACGTCCATGGAAGACAACAGTGGTGGATGATCGCAGAATCCTTTCCATGGGGAAGAAAAACCTCTTCACAACATCTACCCAAGTGAAGAACACTCTCCTGGAAGTAGGTGGATCAGTATCTAAGTCGACCATAAAGAGAAGACTTCATGAGAGCAAATACAGAGGGTTCACCACAAGGTGCAAACCATTAATCAGCCTCAAAAATGGAAAGGCCAGATTAGACTTTGCCAAACAACATGTAAAGAAGCCGCCCAGTTCTGGAACAGCATGAAACTAAGATCAACCTGTACCAGAATGATGGGAGGAAGAAAGTATGGAGAAGGCTTGGAACGGCTCATGATACAAAGCCACCACATCCTCTGTAAGACATGGTGGGGACAGTGTGATGGCAGTGTGATGGCATGGTGGAGTCAGTGTGATGGCATATTTGGGGCAGTGTGATGGTATGGTGGGGGCAGTGTGATGGCATGGGCATGCATGGCTGCCAAAGGCACTGGGTCACTAGTGTTTATTGATGATGTGACTGAAGACAGAAGCAGCCGGATGAATTCTGAAGTGTTCAGGGATTTACTTTCTGCTCAGATTCAACCAAATGCAGCAGGATGATTGGACGTCGCTTCACAGGACAGATGGACAATGACCCAAAACATACTGGGAAAGCAACAAAGGAGTTTATGAGGCAAAGAAGTGGAATATTCTGCAATGGCCAAGTCAATCACCAGATCTCAACTCAATCGAGCATTTCACTTGATTAAGACAAAACTTAAGGCAGAAAGACCCACAAACAAACAACAACTGAAGACGCTGCAGTAAAGGCCTGGCAAAGCATCACAAAGGAGGAAACCCAACGTCTGGTGACAGTCATTGCCTGCAAAGGATTCTCTACAAAGTATTAAAAAAACATTTTATTTATGGAAAAGTTAATCTGTCCAATTACTTTTGAGCCCCTGAAATGAGGAGGCTGTGAAGAAAAATGGTGGCAATTCCTAAATGTTTCACAGGATATTTTTGTTCAACCCCTTGAATTAAACCTGAAAGTCTAAACTTCAATTACATCTCAGTTAGTTCATTTCAAATCCAATGTGGTGTGTTTTTGGAATTGGAGGGGGTCTCAGAGCTCGGACCTTCACCGATCAAAACGTCTGACATGTCACTATGACATGTCAAAAGTTTTTTTAAAGTTTAGTACCCTTTAAAGAGGCTCTGTCACCAGATTATAAGTGTTTTTACTTTTTACCAACTGGGCGTTGTGAAGAGAAGTGTATGACGCTGACAAATCAGTGACCAATCAGCGTCATGCACTTCTCATTGTTCCAGCCCAGCATGATCCACAGCACAGTGTGATTGTGCAGTGAAAGTGTAAAGGATTTGCCAGACACAGCTTCTGTGTCGACGCCCGTGGTTAATCAGTCTGCATCTGCTCCCAGGTCTGATAGAGAGACTCGATCTGCTACCACTCAGGCTGGTAGGCTGAGGAGTGGGAGAAACTAGCACAGCCTAGCTCCCTCCCTCGGTCTATTTATTCCTAAATTTCCTGCTCCTCCTTTGCCTGTGATTCTGTCTGGTTTCCTGGCTCTGCTGCTCCTGCTAGTACTATTGACCTCTGCTTCATATTGACCCTGGCTTTACTGACTACGCTCCTGCTCTCGTTTGGTACCTCGTACACTCCTGGTTTGACTTGGCTCGTTCACTACTCTTGTTGCTCACGGTGTTGCCGTGGGCAAATGCCCCTTTTCCCTTAGTTTCTGTGTACCCTTGTCTGTTGTGCACGTATTGAGCGTAGGGACCGTCGCCCAGTTTTACGCCGTCGCCTAGGACGAGTTGTGCAAGTAGGCAGGGACTGAGTGGCGGGTAGATTAGGGCTCACCTGTCTGTCTCCCTACCCCGTCATTACAGAAAGAAGCTGGGCTGGAACAATGAGAAGTATATGACGCTGATTGGTCACTGATTGGTCAGCCTCATACACTTCTCTCCACAACGCCCAGTTGGTAAAAAGTAAAAACACGCCCAGTTGTCTATTGAGAAAGTCATTAGCATAAATATAAAATTGCTCATAACTTGCTCAAAAATTATCGTTTTTCAAAATAAAAACCACTATTGTGATCTACATTACAGCGCCGATCAGATTATGTAGGAGATAGGGCACTTATAATCTGGTGACAGAGCCTCTTTAAGTGATAAAGCTTTTGCCGACCCCCTACCCATTAAGAAGAGATGGGTGGTGTCTGTGCTCCTTCCCGAGACCAGATGGTAGACCTTGGCTATGGGGTTGGTTGGTGTATGCTAGGGTGGTGCTCTTTTGATACCTACGAGGGTCTTAGTGTATAAAATTAGTTATGATATCAATTTCGCAGTTTGTAATGTTCATCCTTGACTCATAATCAACATTTTTCTTCTTTTAAGACTTCCTTAACTACTGTAGTGTTTTTGGAATGAGAAAATTGTTATGCTGACTTTGCTTTCTCTGCCAGAGATTACATCATATGTAGCAGATTGAGATGGAGGGAAGCCAGAAAACTCAAACTGGCCCATCTACAGCAATTGAGCCGACATGCTGACTCTGCAAACAATGCCTCATTGGACTCTAAAATCCTCAGATGGGTGCAGCAATGACATCCAAACTTATTTATCATGTCCGCACTAAGCTCCTGTGGACGGAAAGTGCATCAAATGAATGTGTCTTTTCACAAACGTCCTTATTAGAAAACTGCTGTCTTAGATTTAAAGGGAAATAACTTGATATTTTCTTCCATGTTTACAACCAAAACTACATATAAAATTCTGTAGATTTGCTGTTAACAGAAAAAAGTGAATCCTGGGAAATCAGGATCTACAGGAGCATACATAACGATAAGGGGCCCGACCCATAGCAAAAATTAAAAAAAGGTTCCCTTCTGACGCTAGCATGGGAGTATACCTTTAACCAGGAGGGCTTGGTGCATATTTGCCACATCTCCTTTCGATGATCGTCTGGTTAAATCCCCACACCCATGTTTGCATATGTTGTATAGCCTATAGAGAAGGGCACACCGAAAAGGTTCTCACAACCCATTAAAAATAGAAATGCACCCAAACTAGACTCGATCCTCTTCCTCCAGGGACCCTATGACAGCCACATGAACTGCCTATATGGTACAAACACCCTTGGATAGACATTTAATGAGCTGCAGACATAAGCTTGTCTGACATGTGAAGCGCAGATAAACTGTAGTCTGTTTCCAATGGCAACCATTGGACAATTTTAAATTAGGACAATTTTAAAATTAGTTATGTACTGATTGTGGAAAACCATTTTAAGTAATGTTAAAGGTGTTCTCCCGCTATGTACATAGAAGCCATTTGACTGGATATGCCATCATTTTTAGATTGGTGGGGTATAAACTCTTGAGCTCTAATCCCAAGATTAGAGCTTGTTGGCCTCCTTTTCTTGAAGTTTATTGGACATAAATTAAAAAGCCCAAAGTATTTTTAGATCTTTTGATGAAAACTTGTGAAAACATATAAGGAAGGGTAGAATCAGAGACGAAACTTGAAGTTCCTGGTGGACAATGCAAAATGTGTAACAGGGCCCCTCACCTACCATGTGCCATTTAGAATACTAGTGTCTTCATATGTAGCAAAGGGGCTTTTGGCCCTCCTCTTAGGCACCATGGTCCAGGTGTGACTATTATCTCTGCACTCTCTATAGCTATGCTCTTGGCTGTAATAAAAAAAAATGAATAAAAAAAAGTAATAAAAAAAAAGGCCAACTGAAACCATAACCAGTCCCACTTCAATCTTCCAAAACTATTGGTGTTATATATCAAAGCAAACGTATTGGATACATTTTTAACTACATTGGAACTACATTTTTATAACAATACCCTATGAAAAATTAAATGTGAAAAGGTAAAAGTTTTTGACTTATTTTGTAAATATATTGCTTTACTTACAGATGTAGCAGAGATAAATTTGTCATTTTACTCTTTCCTTTAAATTCAATTAGCTCCATTATTTTATCTGCAGTCCTATAGAAAATAGTTAGGATTTGTTTTATAGTCCATTCTCACCCAGACCGAAATTTTCAATTATGTTGGATACTGAGTTCAAGCCTTTCGGCATCCCCTGCTTGTTCAGTGTCTATACAGAAATTGCTTGTGTTTTGTATTTTGGGATACTTTAGAAAGAAGTTTGATTTTAGAAAAAAGTTACTCTCCCAGAATGCAGTGCAGCACAGAGCATTGATTTCTATGAGGACATCTAAGCTGTTAGGGATGTCTCTGTCAGCTGGTTTCATATCAAGCAGCAGAATTCTGAGCTTTAAGCTGTACTATGTATATTAAATCTATATATAAAACATAATGGGATGCTCAAAGGTGGCAAATACTATAAACTCCCATTTAATGAAGAATTCCAACACTCAAGCAACACTTGAAATTACATAGGAGGTAAGAGACTCTTCATTTGCTTGCTGCAATCCTGCACTTTTCCTGCAAGGGGAGCGAAAAACTAATGTTATTTTTTACTCCACGCTGGAGGCTGCAAACAGCAAACGACAGGAGGGTTTAAATGAAAGAGCAATCTCAAAATAGATTTAAAATGCATTCTGAGCAATGTAAACAGACGGGGAATATAGAGCGGTGGAATCGGCGAAGAAACTTTAGCGACAAAGTGAGCAGAACAGTCACAACTGAGGAGAATACATGTGTCTTGGCTGCCAATGTAACAGTTTAATAGTTTCCCCAAATAATTCCACATTATGTATGGTGAAGTTCATAGCGTAGCTAAGCATGGCAGAGATGAGGCTGGGGCTACATAGCAGCTTTTGCTGCGTGAATCTTTAAGCCTCACCTAAAAAGCTATGGGCACCATTGCAAAGATTTTTATTATTATAATATTTATTTGCTTCCTCAATGCAAAACTAGCAACTTTCTAAATAGTCTACATTAAAAATTTCCAAGGGGCACCGTGTCAGTATATCAAACTGATGCACTGCTTTCGCCTAGAGCAGGGCCTAAGGGGGGCGGTGCATGACATAGGTAAAGCACTAGGAAAAACATAGTAGCAGTTTAGTCTGGATTGGTCCTTTACGTTGCTTAAAATAGATCAAACTATTACGCTATGTCCTGATGGATGGGGGCTACGCAGAATAGAATGGCGGGCCGCAGGTTGTGCACCCCATTTGTAGAGTCTGTGCAACTCCTTTACGTAGCTGGCCGTTATGCTGCTTTTGACACAGATGCCGACAGAACACTGCTTCTACCTGCTGTCGACTTAGGGCTGATGTAATCTATCTGTTTTACTGAGCGTCCGCAATCTGGCCGGGGCTAGGATAAGGGAGATCACACACATCAGCAGCATCCGTTTCTGCAGAGGAGAGAGGAGATCACACAGGCGGTTTTATCAGTGTCTGCAGAGGAAGGAGGAGATCACACAGGGGCTGTATCAGTGTCTGCAGAGGAGAGAGGAGACCACACAGGGGCTATATCAGTGTCTGCAGAGGGAAGAGGCGATCACACAGGGACTATATCAGTGTCTGCAGAGGTGAGAGGAGATCACACAGGGGCTGTATCAGTGTCTGCAGAGGAGAGAGGAGACCACACAGGGGCTATATCAGTGTCTGCAGAGGAGAGAGGAGACCACACAGGGGTTATATCAGTGTCTGCAGAGGAGAGAGGAGATCACACAGGGGCTATATCAGTGTCTGCAGAGGTGAGGGGAGATCACACAGGGGCTATATCAGTGTCTGCAGAGGTGAGAGGAGATCACACAGGGGCTATATCAGTGTCTGCAGAGGAGAGAGGAGACCACACAGGGGCTATATCAGTGTCTGCAGAGGAGAGAGGAGACCACACAGGGGCTGTATCAGTGTCTGCAGAAAGAAGAGGAGATCACACAGGGGCTATATCAGTGTCTGCAGAGGTGAGAGGAGAACACACAGGGGCTATATCAGTGTCTGCAGAGGGAAGAGGAGATCACACAGGGGCTATATCAGTGTCTGCAGAGGAGAGAGGAGACCACACAGGGGCTGTATCTGTGTCTACAGAGGGAAGAGGAGATCACACAGGGGCTATATCAGTGTCTGCAGAGGTGAGAGGAGATCACACAGGGGCTATATCAGTGTCTGCAGAGGAGAGAGGAGACCACACAGGGGCTATATCAGTGTCTGCAGAGGAGAGAGGAGACCACACAGGGGCTATATCAGTGTCTGCAGAGGTGAGAGGAGATCACACAGGGGCTGTATCAGTGTCTGCAGAGGAGAGAGGAGACCACACAGGGGCTATATCAGTGTCTGCAGAGGAGAGAGGAGATCACACAGGGGC
Source organism: Rhinoderma darwinii (assembly GCF_050947455.1). Classification (NCBI taxonomy): domain Eukaryota; kingdom Metazoa; phylum Chordata; class Amphibia; order Anura; family Rhinodermatidae; genus Rhinoderma; species Rhinoderma darwinii. Next base: position 90,334,280 of record NC_134696.1, read on the forward strand.
TGTATCAGTGTCTGCAGAGGAGAGAGGAGACCACACAGGGGCTATATCAGTGTCTGCAGAGGGAAGAGGATATCACACAGGGGCTATATCAGTGTCTGCAGAGGTGAGAGGAGATCACACAGGGGCTATATCAGTGTCTGCAGAGGAGAGAGGAGACCACACAGGGGCTATATCAGTGTCTGCAGAGGTGAGAGGAGATCACACAGGGGCTATATCAGTGTCTGCAGAGGAGAGAGGAGACCACACAGGGGCTATATCAGTGTCTGCAGAGGAGAGAGGAGACCACACAGGGGCTGTATCAGTGTCTGCAGAAAGAAGAGGAGATCACACAGGGGCTATATCAGTGTCTGCAGAGGTGAGAGGAGAACACACAGGGGCTATATCAGTGTCTGCAGAGGGAAGAGGAGATCACACAGGGGCTATATCAGTGTCTGCAGAGGAGAGAGGAGACCACACAGGGGCTGTATCTGTGTCTACAGAGGGAAGAGGAGATCACACAGGGGCTATATCAGTGTCTGCAGAGGTGAGAGGAGATCACACAGGGGCTATATCAGTGTCTGCAGAGGAGAGAGGAGACCACACAGGGGCTATATCAGTGTCTGCAGAGGAGAGAGGAGACCACACAGGGGCTATATCAGTGTCTGCAGAGGTGAGAGGAGATCACACAGGGGCTGTATCAGTGTCTGCAGAGGAGAGAGGAGACCACACAGGGGCTATATCAGTGTCTGCAGAGGAGAGAGGAGATCACACAGGGGCTGTATCAGTGTCTGCAGAGGAGAGAGGAGACCACACAGGGGCTATATCAGTGTCTGCAGAGGGAAGAGGATATCACACAGGGGCTATATCAGTGTCTGCAGAGGTGAGAGGAGATCACACAGGGGCTATATCAGTGTCTGCAGAGGAGAGAGGAGACCACACAGGGGCTATATCAGTGTCTGCAGAGGAGAGAGGAGACCACACAGGGGCTATATCAGTGTCTGCAGAGGTGAGAGGAGATCACACAGGGGCTATATCAGTGTCTGCAGAGGTGAGAGGAGATCACACAGGGGCTATATCAGTGTCTGCAGAGGAGAGAGGAGACCACACAGGGGCTATATCAGTGTCTGCAGAGGTGAGAGGAGATCACACAGGGGCTATATCAGTGTCTGCAGAGGAGAGAGGAGACCACACAGGGGCTATATCAGTGTCTGCAGAGGTGAGAGGAGATCACACAGGGGCTATATCAGTGTCTGCAGAGGAGAGAGGAGACCACACAGGGGCTATATCAGTGTCTGCAGAGGGAAGAGGAGACCACACAGGGGCTATATCAGTGTCTGCAGAGGGAAGAGGAGATCACACAGGGGCTATATCAGTGTCTGCAGAGGTGAGGGGAGATCACACAGGGGCTATATCAGTGTCTGCAGAGGGAAGAGGAGACCACACAGGGGCTATATCAGTGTCTGCAGAGGTGAGAGGAGATCACACAGGGGCTATATCAGTGTCTTCAGAGGGAAGAGGAGATCACACAGGGGCTATATCAGTGTCTGCAGAGGTGAGGGGAGATCACACAGGGGCTATATCAGTGTCTGCAGAGGAGAGAGGAGACCACACAGGGGCTATATCAGTGTCTGCAGAGGGAAGAGGAGATCACACAGGGGCTATATCAGTGTCTGCAGAGGGAAGAGGAGATCACACAGGGGCTATATCAGTGTCTGCAGAGGGAAGAGGAGATCACACAGGGGCAATATCAGTGTCTGCAGAGGGAAGAGGAGATCACACAGGGGCTATATCAGTGTCTGCAGAGGGAAGAGGAGATCACACAGGGGCAATATCAGTGTCTGCAGAGGGAAGAGGAGATCACACAGGGGCTATATCAGTGTCTGCAGAGGAGAGAGGAGACCACACAGGGGCTATATCAGTGTCTGCAGAGGGAAGAGGAGATCACACAGGGGCAATATCAGTGTCTGCAGAGGGAAGAGGAGATCACACAGGGGCTATATCAGTGTCTGCAGAGGGAAGAGGAGATCACACAGGGGCTATATCAGTGTCTGCAAAGGGAAGAGGCGATCACACAGGGACTATATCAGTGTCTGCAGAGGTGAGGGGAGATCACACAGGGACTATATCAGTGTCTGCAGAGGGAAGAGGAGATCACAAAGGGCCTATATCAGGGGTGGGCAAACTTTTTGACTCGCGGGCCACAATGGGTTCTAAAATTTTACAGAGGGGCCGGGCCAGGAGCATTTGGAGGGAGTGTTTGGGCCGGATATACTAAAGCATTAAATGTAGTGTGTGCAAACCTCATAGCACAGTAAGAACACTACAACCCAATTTATTAACTGTCTTTCAAATGTGAAAAATAGCGCTTATCAGTTAATAAATTTGTCTCAAGGAATATGCAAGATATGGCATTTACATACTATTTCGCAGATACTGGGAGGAGGAAATGTAAATAGATTAAAATAACATACGCACTGTGATTTATCAAGAAAAAAGTTCTGTTGACTCTGTAAATTAGCTGCCAACCTCTGAGCAGTAGCCGCCCGTTCTTGTGTTGACTGCTTGCTAGCATAGTTTGCATGCTTCGTGGCAAAGTGACGGCTGATATTGTACTCTTTGAAAACCGAAGGGCTTAATGGTGACGTGAAACGAAGTGAAAATTAAAGTGAAATAAAGAGAAATACGCGCCACATTAACAACGGTCAATGTGTTTTGAGTGCGCCATCTATTGGGAAAACGTGGGCATTGCAGGGAAAGGGGAAAAAAAGGAGGTTTTTACTATAATTTGGACAAGTTCGGCGGGCCGGATTAAAAAGCCTAACGGGCCGTATGTGGCCCGCGGGCCGTAGTTTGCCCATGTCTGGCCTATATCATTGTCTGCAAAGGAGAGAAGAGATCACACAGGGGCTATATCAGTGTTTGCAGAGGTGAGAGGAGATCACACAGGGGCTATATCAGTGTCTGCAGAGGGAAGAGGAGATCACACAGGGGTTATATCAGTGTCTGCAGAGGGAAGAGGAGATCACACAGGGGTTATATCAGTGTCTGCAGAGGGAAGAGATCACACAGGGGTTATATCAGTGTCTGCAGAGGGAAGAGGAGATCACACAGGGGTTATATCAGTGTCTGCAGAGGGAAGAGGAGATCACACAGGGGCTATATCAGTGTCTACAGAGGGAAGAGGAGACCACACAGGGGCTATATCAGTGTCTGCAGAGGAGAGAGGAGACCACACAGGGGCTATATCAGTGTCTGCAGAGGGAAGAGGAGATCACACAGGGGCTATATCAGTGTCTGCAGAGGTGAGAGGAGATCACACAGGGGCTGTATCAGTGTCTGCAGAGGGAAGAGGAGATCACACAGGGGCTATATCAGTGTCTGCAGAGGAGAGAGGAGACCACACAGGGGCTATATCAGTGTCTGCAGAGGTGAGAGGAGATCACACAGGGGCTGTATCAGTGTCTGCAGAGGTGAGAGGAGACCACACAGTGGCTATATCAGTGTCTGCAGAGGGAAGAGGAGATCACACAGGGGTTATATCAGTGTCTGCAGAGGTGAGAGGAGATCACACAGGGGCTATATCAGTGTCTGCAGAGGGAAGAGGAGATCACACAGGGGTTATATCAGTGTCTGCAGAGGGAAGAGGAGATCACACAGGGGCAATATCAGTGTCTGCAGAGGTGAGAGGAGATCACACAGGGGCTATATCAGTGTCTGCAGAGGTGAGAGGAGATCACACAGGGGCTGTATCAGTGTCTGCAGAGGTGAGGGGAGATCACACAGGGGCTATATCAGTGTCTGCAGAGGTGAGAGGAGACCACACAGGGGCTATATCAGTGTCTGCAGAAGGAAGAGGAGATCACACAGGGGCTATATCAGTGTCTGCAGAGGTGAGGGGAGATCACACAGGGGTTATATCAGTGTCTGCAGAGGTGAGAGGAGATCACACAGGGGCAATATCAGTGTCTGCAGAAGGAAGAGGAGATCACACAGGGGCTATATCAGTGTCTGCAGAGGGAAGAGGAGATCACACAGGGGCAATATCAGTGTCTGCAGAAGGAAGAGGAGATCACACAGGGGTTATATCAGTGTCTGCAGAGGGAAGAGGAGATCACACAGGGGTTATATCAGTGTCTGCAGAGGTGAGGGGAGATCACACAGGGGCTATATCAGTGTCTGCAGAGGTGAGAGGAGATCACACAGGGGCTATATCAGTGTCTTCAGAGGGAAGAGGAGTTCACACGGGTTATATCAGCATAGTTGCTGTAGTGTCCCACAGGAGCACTACTATGAAAACTATGTTTGTCTTCATGTGTTGTGTTATGCTGCCATCTACAGGTTCAGAAATGTTATGACATTGTGTTTCAGCCTATGCGGAGTGGTTTTCTATAATGTAACAGAAGCTGGGAGGAGTTAATTAGGGAGTGGTTAGAGTGAGTCGGGAGAGTGGTGAGCGAGGAGTGGATGCAGCAGGAAGCACAGAAAAGGTGCTCCTGAGTTCAGCCATTTTCGGATTACAGAGAAAGACAGGCCTAAAGAGATTTATTGGAATAACAGCTCAAGGAGCCAGAAGAGTCCAGAAAGAGAGACTGTGAGTAGAGAGATAATAGCACTCCTGCATTTAGCATTGGGCTACACTGATTGAGCTGAATTTGGATGACATATTTGTATTGTACAATCTCCATCTTGAAAAGTAAAAGTGTGCTGCAAGCTCTCCTGATTAACTGCCACCACCGTCTCCTGTCTTCTATTTGCACTCTACACCAAGGGCACCCCAAATAACACAAGACAGGAGTCAGCCACCAAGGGAGTGCCCCGGGGGAAACAACAGTCATCATCATCATCTTGTGCAACCCCCTCATCACTGTGTGTGTGTGTCCCTGGGAGGTGGAAAGGCCTGCAAGGCAAAATACCACCGTGACACAAGACAGAGAGCCCAGTATCCACCATTTTTGGGTTCCTGCATTCCCCGCCACCCACGGGCCACCACATATAATTTTGGCGTCACGAACAGGATATCTATGGCCTCTGTGCCTTATGAACTAAGTCAGCGCTGATGCGCCACAGCCGGAGCCAGATTATCGCAGCCGGAGCAGAGTTACAGACATTTCGCTACAGCCGGAATAATAGTTTCCCGCCAAGTCGCCGCCATATTGGAAGTGGCAAGGAGCTGCGCAACAGAACCCGCGAAAACAGCGGAGCAGCTAAGAGAAAGCTGGTGAGTGCCTGAATAGGCCAGTAAATGAGATTTAAAGTAAAAAGTGGCAGTTAACAGTGTAGAGACACCGGAAAAGATATCCGGAAAAGAGGCTTAGTGCATAGCCTGAAATTGAACACCCGTTGCTAGGGGTTACTGTAGGACTTATTGCAGAAAATGTCTGACGACGGAGATAACGGCTCTCCAAGCCCCAGTGGGTCACCTCCAACAGCGCAAGTGATGCCACTCACTATGCCCTATTACTTTGGAGCACCATGGCTTCCTCGCTACAAAGGCGAAGTTCATTCCCTGAGGGAATTCAAAGAGAAGATGCTGTCCATGTTCCGTTTGTATCCTGTCTCAACAGACCAGAGGGTTGAGATATTGATAGGACAACTAGAGGGCGCAGCATTAAGAGAAGTGAAATCCTGGCCCAGAACAGAGAAAAAAACAGTGGAACAGATACTGGACCGATTGCGTGCCACATTTGAAGTAAGGACTGTGTCAGAGCTCAAGATGAGATTCTTTGGAAAGAAGCAGCAGCCCGGTGAGTCATTGAGAGACTTTGCTTTATCCCTGCAGGAGGCCCAGCGGCCAATTATGCAAGTAGAACCCTTAGAGGCTGCAGAGGCTGACAAGGCCTTAAGGGAGCAGTTTGTTGAAGGAGCTGCATCTGAAGCTCTTAAAAGTCAGCTCAGAATGTTGGCCTCCCAGAACCCAAGCTGTATCTTTTTGGACTTTAAAGAGCTCGCAATTAGAATCCTGGGGACTGAAGCCGCAGCGGTTCAAGCCAAAGTTTTCCCCTATTCCATAGAGACTCCTACGGAGTCGCAAGTAGATCATCCTACAGCAGCGGGAAGTCAAGTTGCACTAGCTCAGTGTGCTCACATGCAAGCTCAAGATCCAGTTGGTGAACTGAGGGACCAAATTGCTGTCCTCACCAAGAGCCTCAGTAAAATGTGCCAGAAAATGGAAGATATGGAGCAACGCCAGAAAGAAAGCCGCCGCTACTCCAGTAACAGGTTCAGTAACCGATCAGAAGGGGGAAGTTACCGGAATTGGGGTAGACGCTCTTCTGACAGATTTGATACCACCGGAAGACCCATTTGTCGTAGGTGTCAAAGAGCTGGCCATATTGAAAGAGAATGTCGTCAGTTAAACAACAATCCCCCGAGGCAGAGGACCGCCCCTCGGGAGGAAGACCAATAGGTCCCACAACACCAGAATGGATTCCCCGGTACATTGGGCAGTGTCCAGTGATTACGATCCACCTAAATGGGATCCCACTGTCGGCCTTACTGGACACTGGCTCTCAAGTCACCACTCTGCAGAGAAGTTGGTTTGAGAAGTACTGGGACCTCGACCAGCTGATACAACCCCCAGACACGTGGCTTAACATTGTAGCCAGTAATGGACAATCGATACCCCATCGGGGCTACTGGGAACCCACGATCCAGATGGGAGAAACTGAACTGCCCCAGCAAGGCGTAATTGTAGTGAACGTCTGGGATGATGACTTTCCACCAGTGGTGCTGGGCATGAATGTTCTTAGGAATTGCTATGAAGAGATGCTAGATGCCCTACACCGAGCACTTTCTACAGTCCCTGTCTCCAATCAAAATGCAATTCAGCATGCTATCCGTCTCTTGAATGCCCAACAGAGGTTCACGAATGAAAAGGGTGAGATCTGCCGTGCCCGCATCATGGACTCACAACCAGTGACTCTGGAACCAGAGACGGAAACCATTCTGTGGTGTCGAGCTCGTCCAGGTTTGCAAGGTCAAGATTACCAGGCCCTTGTGGAACCTCTTCTTCTGGAAGATCATCCGACCGTGCTAGCAGCCAGAAGTCTAGTGACTGTTTCTAATGGGAGGGTACCTATTCGCCTCCTGAACATTGGTGATACGGCTGTGGTACTGAGTAAATACCGTCCAGTTGCTAAGCTCTCACAGGTCTTCTTCCAAGATGTCTGGAGCCCTGAGACTACAGTGTTCCAGCAAGCTACCCAGAATCAAGTTACCTCTGAGATGACAACAAAACCCTGGTGGACCGAGATCCATGTTGGCGATGCTAATACTATCGAAGAGGAGTTCGAAGGAGCCCTGATGGTGGCCAAAGACAATCAACAAGCCTTCAGTAAACATCCTATGGATTTTGGGAAGGCTACTATCATTGAGCACACCATCCCTACAGGCGTCCATCCACCCATCAAAGAAAGGTACCGTCCCCTTTCACCAGCCATGTACCAGCCAGTGAAGAAAATGATTCGGGAGATGAAGGACGCAGATGTGATTCGGGAGAGCTACAGTCCATGGGCTGCACCCCTAGTCCTGGTGAAAAAGAAGGATGGCAACATTAGATTCTGCGTGGACTACCGCAAAATCAATAATATCACTCACAAGGATGCGTATCCCCTGCCACGCATTGAGGAATCCCTGACTGCTTTGGGGTCTGCTGCCTACTTCTCAACTCTGGATTTGACCAGCGGGTATTGGCAGGTACCTATGGCTCCCGAAGATAGGGAGAAGACTGCTTTCACTACTCCCATGGGGTTGTTCGAGTTTAATTGTATGCCCTTTGGGCTATGCAATGCCCCGGGAACCTTCCAGAGGCTGATGGAACGCTGCCTGGGTCACCAAAACTTCGAGACCGTCCTCTTGTACCTGGACGACGTAATCATCTACTCAAAGACTTATGAGGAACACCTACAGCACCTGGCAGAAGTCCTCAAAACCCTCATCAAATATGGCCTGAAAGTGAAACCCTCCAAGTGTCATCTCCTGAAGCCGGAAGTCCATTACTTAGGCCATGTCGTGAGTGCAGAAGGAGTGGTTCCTGATCCAGGCAAAGTAGCAGCAGTAAAGAGCTGGCCAGCCCCTACCACAGTCAAGGAGGTGAGAAGTTTCTTGGGATTTGCAGGGTATTATAGACGGTTCATCCCACACTTTGCCCAGATTGCAGAACCCCTCCAGGGATTGTTAAGAGGTCACTCCAAGGAAGCTATGAAGAGAAGGATCCCGATTGAGTGGGCTGAAGCCCATGAAGCCGCTTTCCAGAAGCTGAAGCAGCTGTTAACCGAACCACCTATCCTGGGATATCCTGACTACAACCAACCCTTTAGGCTGTATACTGATGCCAGCCAGAAGGGATTGGGGGCCGTCCTGTCGCAGGTACAGGACCAGAAAGAGAGAGTCATCGCTTATGCCAGCAGAGGTCTTCGAGGCGCTGAACGGAACGACCAGAATTATAGTTCCTTTAAGCTGGAATTCCTGGCCCTTGTGTGGGCAGTGACCGAAAAATTTAAAGATTACCTGGCTGCAACACCCTTCATCGTCTTCACGGATAATAATCCGCTGGCCCACTTGGATACAGCGCGACTGGGAGCTCTTGAACAGCGATGGGCATCCAGACTGGCGAATTATCAGTTTGTGATCAAGTACCGGACTGGTGCGTCCAACGTGAATGCCGATGCCTTATCCCGTTTGCCTGTGGGTGAAGAACTGGTCCGATGTAATGATGAATGGGAAGAGGTAGAGATGCCTACATTCTATGCCCAGTTTGCAACCCAGAATTCGGTGATCGCTCAGAGGAAGCGAAACGAACATCTGCAACCAAATGTTCCTGACTGCTCCCAAGATTCCAGACAGTGGGCTAGATTCCAACGGGAGAGTAGAAACCTACAGGAATTGCAGACTTCCCTTCTTCAGAAGAGGACTCCGGACCGAATACGTAGAGGTCAAGCTGATCAGGAATTAATTTGTCTATGGAGACTGAGGAATCGACTTTTCGTGTCCAGAGGTCTACTACAGAGGACTGCCCTGGATCCAGTAACGGGTGAGCGTCTACATCAAATTGTGGTACCCCGGCGAGATTCCAAATCCATCTTGGAAGCCTACCATGACAGATCGGGACACTTTGGGGTTCATAAAACGGAAGATACCATACGCCGACGATTTTACTGGATTGGCATGAGAGACGACATAGAGAAGTGGTGCCGAGAATGTCCCACCTGTGCTCAGAGCCGAGGAGAGCGTCATGACCAGAGAGCCCCACTTCACCCCATCATCAGTCATAGACCGCTGGAACTGGTAGCCATTGACCATGTAAAGTTTGAACCAAGCCGCACTGGGTATACTTATGCTATAACTATAATTGACCACTATACGAAGTTCGTGGTAGCTATGCCAGTGAAAGACCTGACTGCCAAGACCACCGCTGCCATCTTTTGGAAGAATTTCGTACTCCCCTATGGCTGTCCGGACAAGATCCTGACTGATCGTGGTTCCGCATTTGAGTCTCAACTGTTCCACGAGTTGTGTTCCCTCTATGGCTGTCAGAAGCTGAGAACTACCGCTTATCATCCACAAGGTAATGGCTTATGTGAAAAGATGAACCAGACTCTTATTGGGATGTTAAGAACTGTTCCGTCCCAGAAGAAGGCTGATTGGCCGACTCTCCTGCCAGAATTGGTGTACCTGTATAACAACACTGTGCACTGCTCCACAGGGTACACTCCTTACTATCTCCTGTTTGGCCGTCAGGGCAAATTGCCTTCGGACTTGGCCATGGATGTCGAAGTTCCAGATACTATCAACCCCCTGCCAAACACAGAGTGGGTGAGTGATCACCAGCGTCGCCTGGCTGAAGCCAACGAGATTGTGGAAAGACGGATGGAAGATGCTCGTCAAAGGCAACAAGCAGGTTTTGATCAAAAGGCCGAAGCAGAACCCTTCCAAATTGGAGACCGTGTGTGGCTGAAGAACAACCATCGTTCAAGTAAGTTGGACAGCAAGTGGCAGAAAGAACCATACACAATTAAGTCCATCCCGCACCCTGGGACTGATGTCTACGAGATTGTGCGCGAAGGCCGAGATTCCCAAGTCGTCCACCGTAATCGTCTCAAGCTCTGCCTAAAGGAAGAGGTACCAGCAGAACCACAGACAACTGAGAAATCTCCTGCAGCTGAACCGCTACCGCCAACAACTAGTATGTCCCCTCTTGATTGGCTGTTCCAACCTTGGCTGTCTATTTTTGTTCCAAGAACTGTTCTTGATCCCGGCGAAGACCAAGTGACCTCGTCATCCGAGTTCCGGCCTGGTCCAGAGGAATCCAGGGACCCTGAAATTGCTATAGAGGAGCCCCTGAGGAGATCTGATAGAGCTACCCGAGGTAAGATGCCAGCTCGATATCAAGATTGAACTGTTGAATCTGAGACTTCATTTTTGGATTATCCTTCACCAGAGACATTGTATTGTTTGCATCCCAATTGGGTAACAAGCCCTTCATTTTCCCCAGTTCATATGACAAGGACTCTTGGACATTTTCCCTGTTCAGCATTATATCCTCACATTCCTCAGAGACTGTATGGACTCTTAGTTTATTATTGCAATTGTGATTAACCTTTGTTTTAGGTTAACCTGCCGCCTGGAGAGTCGGACGCCGAGGACGGCTTTATTTAAAGAAGGGGTGTATGTAGTGTCCCACAGGAGCACTACTATGAAAACTATGTTTGTCTTCATGTGTTGTGTTATGCTGCCATCTACAGGTTCAGAAATGTTATGACATTGTGTTTCAGCCTATGCGGAGTGGTTTTCTATAATGTAACAGAAGCTGGGAGGAGTTAATTAGGGAGTGGTTAGAGTGAGTCGGGAGAGTGGTGAGCGAGGAGTGGATGCAGCAGGAAGCACAGAAAAGGTGCTCCTGAGTTCAGCCATTTTCGGATTACAGAGAAAGACAGGCCTAAAGAGATTTATTGGAATAACAGCTCAAGGAGCCAGAAGAGTCCAGAAAGAGAGACTGTGAGTAGAGAGATAATAGCACTCCTGCATTTAGCATTGGGCTACACTGATTGAGCTGAATTTGGATGACATATTTGTATTGTACAATCTCCATCTTGAAAAGTAAAAGTGTGCTGCAAGCTCTCCTGATTAACTGCCACCACCGTCTCCTGTCTTCTATTTGCACTCTACACCAAGGGCACCCCAAATAACACAAGACAGGAGTCAGCCACCAAGGGAGTGCCCCGGGGGAAACAACAGTCATCATCATCATCTTGTGCAACCCCCTCATCACTGTGTGTGTGTGTCCCTGGGAGGTGGAAAGGCCTGCAAGGCAAAATACCACCGTGACACAAGACAGAGAGCCCAGTATCCACCATTTTTGGGTTCCTGCATTCCCCGCCACCCACGGGCCACCACATTGCCAACATTTGAAACATTTTTCCAGGGACACTTAGGGTGTGGCGTCTTTGGTGGGTGTGTATTATTGGGAGTGGCTTATCTGAATGGGCGTGTCTTTCCAGAATTTCGCATACAAATAAACTACCAAAAATGTCTACACTAGTTTGGCTGACAATTATTTTGGTAGCCAGTATCTCTCTCTGGTTTTCCGGTTGTATACAGGCAGGTGATGTCTCACTTTATCACTGGGGCTAGGCGATATGTGCTGACCACTATTGGTAGTGTAAAAACCAGCGTAGATAGTGCCACACTAAGTGCCCCTTATAGATGTTGCTTCACACTGCCCCAGTAGATAGTGCCACACACTGCTCCCTGTATATAATGCCACATGCCCCCCCTGTAGATATTGCCACACACTGCTCCCTGTAGATACTGTCACACACTTCTCCTTGTAGTTATTGCCACGCACTGCTTCTTGTAGATAATTCCACAGTGCCCCCTATAGATAGTGCCACAGTGCCCTCTGTAGATACTGGCACACATCTGTTTTTTAGATAGTGCCACAGTTCCCTCTGTAGATTATAGAAAATTGCAGGAGAAAAGAGGATCATTCCAGAGGCGCTGCTGTGTGGTCGGAATAGTAGGAACGAAATCCGGAGGTATTAATAAATTCAATTTATTCGAATGAGTGGCTACGCGTTTCAACGATGAACAATCGTCTTCATCAGGCCATGTGCACATTACATTGGACACGTCTTATATAACATCTGGGTTCAAAAATGACACGAGTGAGAAAACCGCCAAATCTGTAGGGGTCAAGGTGCGATCGCAGCCACAGCAGCGTCTCTGGAATGATCCTCTTTTCTCCTGCAATTTTCTCTACCTAAGCGGTCCATTCGGATACCGACTCGGATCTGGCAGCAGCACTGTGGTTCTATTATACACGCCTATTAACTTCGTACCTAGGTGAGCACAATACTTGCACTCTTGTCTCACCTTTTACCGACTGATCTGCACAAGGTGGCGCCGTGTTTTTTTCTCTCTTTATTCCTATCTCTGTAGATTATGAGTTAGAAGGTAAGAAGAAAAATGCAGTCTAATTACGGGCATCGGCGCCAGGCTGAAGAGAATTGTAGACACTGAAGCGCCTAGGGAGAGTGTCAGGGACTGCAAGGGGTTAAGAAAGGATGGAACGGTTTAAAATAATGCCCAGGACCAGGATTGGTCAACAAGGGGTAAGAGGGGCGTGGTTAAGAAGATATAAGGCAGGGGTTTGGAGCGGGAAGCCCTCTTACCTTCAAGCTGCAGTGGAAGAAACACCTTTGCTGCTGCTGTGGAGATTCAGAGCGTGGTCGTTGAGAAGATGGCAGAAGAACTATTGCGGAAGGTGGCACAGCGGGTAGCGTCGGAGGGACCTGCCTGGCTGGAATCCCTGTTGGAGGAAGGAGAGAAGCGAGGATCTGAGCGGGGCACGGAACAGTCGGGAGCGGCTACCCGAGGTAGGCCGCAGCGCGTTACACGCCCCCCGGTTCGACTGAGCCCTAGCCCTGTTGCTATGAGGGGTGCTGTGACTGCTGCACAGTCATGCGGTGGTCCCAGCAGGTCCCCTAGGCCTATGTCGACGGGTGCTTCGTCGGTCGACATAGTGCCCCCCTCCCCCCCGTCCACTCGTCGCACTGGCGTCCTTCCCCATGGCGGTAAGAGGGCGGCTGTTAAACCGGCACGGGCACGGTACAACCCGCCTCGAGCTGCTGATGCGGGCGCGGAGGCAGCGGCCGACTATCGTGACAGTGGGGTGAATATGGCGGACTCAGGCGACTGGTCCGACATGGTCGCTTACCATGCGGCATGTTCACAGGAGCTGGGACTTGCTTCTGGGGCCTGTGTGCAGCCGGGGTCGGCGCCATCTTTCCCCGTGCTGTTCTCTACGCAGCCAGAATTGGCGGCGGGGGGAACAGGGGCGGGACGTCCTGGCAGGTGCAGTGCAGCCAGGACACAAGATGGCGGCGCACGAAAAAAGAAGATGGCGGCGGGTGCGGGGAGGCGGACGGTGAGCAAGCAGCCCAGCCAGGGGGCGGGGGCTTCTGCGGTGCCTGTCGCTTCTCCACCCCGGTCCCCCCCGGGCCCCTGTCAGCATGGGTCAGGGGCAGGGGGGGAGTGTGCTAGGAAAGATAGGATTGAGGGTGTTTTGGATTCTATTTGCCCTTCTCCTGCCTTGTCATCTTTCTCTCCTGCAGGTCCAAGAAGGGAGCGTTCCAGGCGAGGGAGGAAACGCCGGGCTGGTGGACATCGCCGGCACGGCCATCATGGACGTCGCAGGTCAGGTGACGGGAAGAGGCGTGGTCGACGGTATTCCTCGTCTTCCAGCGATGGTTTCTCCTCCTCGTCTGCGACGACGTCCGCATCATCCGGATCATGGAGGAGGTCGTCGAGGAGATCCTCACGGCCGCAGAGACGCAGTCGACGCCGGGAGGTGCAGCGCTTGTCGGTGGATCAGGAGCAGCTGTCCCAGGTTGTACCTCCCGCCGGGCCGGTGGAGGAGGTGCAGGCCGTGGTTCCAGTGCCGCGGCAAGTGGCTGAAGGACCCTCTGGAGTCGGTGGGACCTCTGGGAGCGGTGAGTCGGCCTGCGGTGACGCATGGCTTAATAAACCTAATGCAGCGGGTGCGGATTTGATTTCTGTTTTAAAAGCCGTGGTGGCTGGGTTGAAAGTGAATGAGGGAACGTCGTGTCCCTCTGTGCCACCAGAGGGAGCTATGCCCCCGTCTGAGAAAGAGAATGCTTTAGCTAGTTTGACGTTTAGAGATTCATTGTTTTGTGGAGTCGCTCCTCTCGGGACTCATTTGTCAGCTGAGGTCAAGGACAAGATTTGGAGGAATGAATTTGTGGATATTTGGTCCTTGGTCTCGGTGGAGCAGGTGACTGTCGACAAGGAGCGGGGCTTTGAGAGAGGTTCGGATAGGAAAGCGAAAGTAGCGAAAACATTTGGCAACTGGGTACAGTGTTACGCTACACTGGCTCATGTTATTTGCCAACGCTATCCTGGGAAAGGGGCCGAGTTGTTTGTCTATTTTGACACAATTTTCAGCGCCCACAGGCTGCACGGTGGTGCGGCCTGGTGGCGATATGATGAAGAATTTCGGCGACGTTTGGCTTTGTCGCCTGATATTAGTTGGGCGACGAAGGCAACGGACGTGTGGTTGCAGCTTATTTTAGCGCAAGGGAGTAGGCAACAACGCCCCTTTCCCAGTGCGGCCGCAGCTCCGGGCCCCGCCCCTGGAGTTGCGACCGCTAGGCCCACGGGTGCCTGTTGGCTCTACAACGAGGGCCACTGTCGTTTCTTTGCCACGTGCAAATTCCGACATGAATGCTCCATCTGTGGGGGCGCTCATGCGGCGCTCCGGTGTTTCCGGAGAGGTAAGCAGCCGGTTAAGGCACCTCCTTCCGGCGCAGCGGAGAACGCCGGTGAACGTGCTCGAGATGGGCCCATGGTTAGAGCGGTACCACAGGAGGCGGGAAGCAGAGGTGCTCACTAGCGGGTTTTCGTTTGGGTTCGAAATTCCTTTTGAATATTCTGCGACATTGTCATTGGCTGACAATTTGAAGTCGATCAATGAGAATGTGGGCATTGCGCGGTTAAAATTGGCAAAAGAGGTGGAATTGGGAAGAATGGCAGGTCCATTCAGTGAGCCGCCGTATACGAATCTGCGGGTTTCCCCCCTTGGTTTAGTTCCAAAGAAGGAACGAGGAAAGTTTAGGCTGATTCATCACCTTTCCTTTCCTCGCGGTGGTTCTGTTAACGACGGTATTTCTAGGGCGGAGGCGGCGTTTTCGTATACGTCTTTCGATGTTGCAGTAAGGCTGGTACAGGCGGCTGGACAGGGGGCGTTGTTAGCTAAATCTGATATTGAAGCGGCCTTTCGTTTGTTGCCGGTTCATCCGGAATGTTTTCACCTGTTGGGTTGTTGTTTAGACAAAGGGTTTTACGTGGATATGTGCCTTCCCATGGGTTGTTC
Source organism: Rhinoderma darwinii (assembly GCF_050947455.1). NCBI lineage: Eukaryota > Metazoa > Chordata > Amphibia > Anura > Rhinodermatidae > Rhinoderma > Rhinoderma darwinii. Next base: position 90,349,650 of record NC_134696.1, read on the forward strand.
AATATCATGCAGTTACTTTGAGATGTTTGCGTCATTTTTAGAATGGGTAGTTCGTTTGGAGTCTGGTTGTGACTCGGTTATTCATTATCTGGATGATTTTCTTTTTGTGGGCCCGGGGGGCTCTGGGTTGTGCAGCACGTTGCTGAGAGTGTTTCGACAGGTGATGTCGCGTTTCGGTGTACCTATTTCTGAAGATAAAACAGAAGGCCCTGTTACTGTTTTGTCATTTTTGGGTATCGAAATAGATAGCGAGCGGATGATGTTTCGCTTGCCAGATGATAAATTGGCAAGGCTAGTGACGCAAGTTGACCAGGTCATGGGGTCGAAAAAAGTGACGTTAAAACAGTTACAATCGTTAATGGGATTGCTGGTGTTTGCTTGTCGTATAATTCCAATGGGTCGTGTTTTTTCTAGGCGTTTGTCTTTAGCCACTAGAGGTATCTCGAAGCCAAATCATTTTATCCGGGTAACTTCTTGTATGAAGAAGGATTTGTTTGTCTGGCATTCTTTTTTGAGTTCGTTTAATGGGAGGTCGGTGTGTCAGGAAGCTGAGTTGTCTAATGTAGATTTGGAATTGTTTACGGATGCAGCCGGAAGTGATGGTTTTGGAGCAATTTTGGGCCGAAGTTGGTGTAGATCCCCTTGGCCCTTGCATTGGAGTGATTTGGGAGTTTTACGTAATTTGACGCTATTGGAATTGTTTCCTATTATAGTGGCAATAGAGTTGTGGGGTAGCGTGATGGTTAACAAGGGGATTGTATTTTGGACAGACAACATGGCGGTGGTGCATGCGGTGAACGGGTTGTCGTCTAGTTCATTGCCGGTGTTAGCTTTATTAAGGCGGTTGGTTTTGAAGTGTTTGCGTTTGAATGTGTGGTTTCGTGCGAAACATGTTCCGGGTGTCCGTAATGTGATGGCCGATGCTTTGTCTCGTTCACAGATGTCTCGGTTTCGGGAATTGCACCCGGCAGCTTTGGCAGAAGGGGTGTCCCCCCCCTTCACTTATGGGCCCTGGTCGAGGACAACTTATGAGGCTGTTGAGGGGTTCGGTGGTACCGGCGACTTGGAAGAGTCATTGCAGAGCGTGGGATCGGTGGTTGGAGATTGCGGGGAATAACTTCCCATCACAGGATGGTTGTCACCTGGACGTCACGTTAGCAAGTTTGGTACAAATACGTCAGGAAGGGGGTAGTGCGGCCACAGCGAGCAAGTTTTTAGCAGGGGTGGCCTTTATGTTAAAATTGTGGGGATGCAGAGATGTTACAAAAGAATTTGTAGTTCGGCAGTCTTTAAAAGGGTGGAAAAAAGAGGCGTGTTCCAGGGACACGAGGCGGCCAGTATCTTTTTCACTTTTGGGTCGGCTTCTAGCCGTTTTATGTTTTGTGTGTCGGGATGAATATGAAGTGTCTTTGTTCGGAGCGGCGTTTTCTTTGGCTTTCTTTGCCGCATTAAGGGTTAGTGAGCTGGTTCCGCACAGTGTAAGTGCAAGCGGTGGTCTTCTCGGATCGGATGTAGTAACGTTGGGAGATTCTCTCAGGGTCTGTGTGCGGAGGTCAAAGACTGATATGGTAGGGAGGGGGGCTTGGTTGTCGATTGGGAGGATTGGGGGGCAGTATTGCCCGGTAAAATGGGTACAGGAATTCGTGTTGGTCAGAGTGCCCGGGTCGCAATTCTTGATCCATCAGGATGGATCCGCAATGTCGCGTTTTCAATTTGAGGCGATTTTTAAGGCCGGTTTGAAGTACCTAGGTTTGCCACCGGGTGAGTTTGGTACACATTCGTTTAGGATAGGGGCGGCAACTGAGGCAGATGCCTTGGGCTTGGATTCAGCGGCTATCATGAGTCTGGGTAGATGGCGTTCTGATAGCTATAAGTCATATGTGCGACCTGATTTGGTTTTAAAGAGTGTGTAAGCTGGAAGTTTTCACAGTAGAAAATGTCTCCCCCTTCCCCCCCCCCCCCCATCCCTGTTTTCCTTCCTTGTTTTATATGGAGTGTTATGTTAATCCTGCCTGTATCTTCATTTGACCGGAATGTAGCTTAATTTCTTTGTTAGGGTCGCGGCGCCCCCAAGTGTGGATCTTGGGGCATTCGTATGTGCACTGGGCAGCGGTTCGAGCGGGTCGAAGGCCATTAGGTCCGAATTTGGGCCTCTCACAGGCCGACGTCCATTGGAGAGGTGTACGGCAGTGGCGTAACTACCGCGGTAGCAGCAGTAGCGGCTGCTACGGGGCCCGGGGCTTGAGGGGGCCCGGTGGCGCCGCTAGCAGCCGTTATGGCTACTACAGCGGTAGCGTCGCTACTGTGGGGCCCGCGACGCCGAGCCTTACACAGGCCATCTCATGCCTGTAGGTGTCGCTAGCACCGGAGGGGGCCCCAGTGCTAGCGGCAGCCAAATACATGAATGGCCGGGCATGTTCCGTGCCTGACCATCCAGTGCCTTACAATGACACTGATTGGCTAGCGGCGCGATGACATCATCGCACCGCTTCCATGCTTGGAAGGTGCTGATTGGCGGGGCAAGTCATTCTGCCCCGCCAATCAGCGTCATTGGAGGACGCTCGTTCAACTCCTGCAGACATGCTCAGAAGAGAGCATGTCTGCATCGCCAGTGAACAGCGTGGGAACCGGAGAATGTGAGTATGTCAAGTTTTTGTTTTTTTTCCCCTCATAAAAATGTGAATGCCATTATCTATGGGGGGGGGGGGGGTCATCTTTATGTGGGCTATTATATATAGGGGGTCTATATGTGGGGCAGTAGCTACAGGGGGGGTCTATATGTGGGGGTGTGGGCCATTATATACAGGGGGCTCTATATGTGGGCCATTATATACAGGGGGGTCTATATGTGGGGGTGTGGGCCACTATATACAGGGGGCTCTATATGTGGGCCATTATATACAGGGGGCTCTATATGTGGGCCACTATATACAGGGGGGGTCCATATGTGGGCCACTATATACAGGGGGGTCTATATGTGGGCCACTATATACAGGGGGGTCTATATGTGGGACACTATATACAGGGGTGGGTTACCTGTGGGGCACTAGCAACAGGGTGGCTATATGTAGTGCACAGTCTACAGGGGTGGGCTATATGTGGGACACTATATACAGGGGGAGCTATATGTGAGACACTATATACAGAGGTGGGCTATACGTGGAGCACTAACTATAGGGGAAGCTATATGTAGGGCAGCACGGTGGCTCAGTGGTTAGCACTATTGCCTTGCAGCTCTGGAGTCCATATGTGGGCACTATCTACAGGGGCTTCTATGTAGGTCACTATCTACAGGGGACATGTTGTGTGTTTGTGACAGTTATATTTAGATGTGTTGAGAATTTTAACTTCGTTTTATAGGTGCAGAAATGTTTTAAAAGTGAGAAGCTGAAGACATCTAAACGGAAAACTGCAGAAATGGGTCATGGCCGGGAGAAATCCATCATAGATGTCTGAACCGGAGGGAGAAGAAAAGAACTAGAATCTGAGACGTCACCGGTGAGTCACTTAATGTAAATGTTTATTCTGCCTCTAATCAGTATTGTAGTCACTGTATGATCTGCAGCGAGATGATGGTGATAGGATTTTTTTTGTGAAACCGCATCTCCCAGCATATCCTTACCATTGTTCCGGCCATGCTGGGAGCTGTAGTTTTACGCCGTACAAACTTATACGCAGTGGCGTAACTACCGCTATAGCAGCCGTAGTGACTTCTACAGGGCCTGCAGCATGAGGGGGCCCGTGCCACCCGCCGGCACGGCCCCCTCCCATGGCCGCAGGCTCCGCTAGCAGCCGCTATGGCTGCTACAGCGCGACGCCACTGAAGGGGTTGTTCCTACATAAGACATGTATCCCCTATCCACAGGATAGGGGATACATGTGTGATCGCTGGCAGCGATGAGGAGAACGGGGGACCGAAAGTCCCCCCTAAGTTCTCCATGACAAACCTCGGACTTCCGGGGTCTGTGTCGGCAGCTCCGTAGAAATGAATGGAGCGCCGGTCGCGCTTGTGCGCATGCGTGACCAGCGCTCCTTTCATTTTTATTGAACTGCGCAGACGCCGGAAGTCCGAGGTTTGTCATGGAGAACTTCGGGGGACTTTCGGTCCCCCGTTCTCCTTATCGCTGCCAGTGATCACACATGTATCCCCTATCCTGTGGATAGGGGATGCATGTCTTTTGTAGGACAAACTATAGGACGTTTTTTTTTGGGGGGGGGGCTATATAGCGTTATCTACAGGGGGGGCTGTATGGCGTTATCTACAGGGGGGCTGTATGGCGTTATCTACAGGGGGGCTGTATGGCGTTATCTACAGAGGGAGTCTGTATGGCGTTATCTACAGGGGGGCTGTATGGCGTTATCTGCAGGGGCTGTGTATGGTGCTATCTATAGGGGGGCGCTGTGTGGTGGAATCTATAGGGAGGCACTATCTACAAGGGGGGGGGGGGTTGTGTGATACCCAGCAGAGGGGGGGCCCCAGTCAAAAGTTTGCTATGGGGCCCAGTCTTTCCTAGTTACGCCCCTGGTGTACGGGGATTACGGTGGGTGCAGTTACTGCCAGAAGTAGTGGCAGTTACAAGGCACACGTATGGACCTGTTGTCCTGATCATACATGCGGGTGGAAATGATATCGGCCAAGTGAAAATGGCTGAGTTATTGTCATTTATACGGACTGATTTGGCGCGTTTTCAGGACCTGTTCGCCCGTTGCGTAGTAGTTTGGTCCGAAATAGTGGCGCGCACGGTGTGGAGAGGAGCGAGGAATATGGCAGCGTTGGAGAGAGTGCGCAGGCTAATCAATGTGCGGGTGTCGCGGTTCATTCGCTCTATAGGGGGGATTGGGTTGCGACACCAATCCCTGGAGGGGGATAATGCTGATCTGCTGGCGCCGGATGGAGTGCATCTGAATGATATCGGGCTTGATATCTTTCTATTGGATCTCTTGGATGGTGCCGAGAGAGGGTTGGCGTTGCTTGGTGGGGGTGGTCGGGGGACTGAGTAGGTTTCTCAGTTCCCCCTTCTTGGCGGAAAGTACGGCAGATGAAGACGGAGGTAGCACCCTACATGCCTGATGGAGACAGGGAGCATCGGCATTTCAGGAGGAGAGAGAGAGAAAAATAAATATATTTATGTCTTCATGCCGATGTTTGTAAATAAGAATAAAGCTGTGGCCACTTCCACATTTCCATAAAGAAGGTGTTGGTGTGTTAATTCAAGGAAGGATGGTTAAGGTCCTGGGCAGGTAAAGTGGATAATGGGTCCTTGCAGTCTCAGGAACGGAGTCAAGTGAGTATACTGACCTGACGAAGGGACCAGTCCGTTCCAGAAACGCTTCATCTTCTCAATAAAAGATCTCCTAGATCCTACCCACTTGACAACGTTCCTGATTCTCTTCATCCTGGCGCCGATGCCCGTAATTAAACTGGATTTTTCTTCTTACCTTCTGACTCATACCTTGTCCCAGGTACTAAGGATTTAGCACCAAGGGACTGCAGTGGGTAGCAGCCGGCGATCTACACTTTACCACCTCACAATATTCTCGGAGGAGTGCCGCCATTCCCTCACATTTTTTGCTGTACTAACTCTCTGTAGATTATAGCACAGTACCCTCTCTAGATAGTGCCACACAGCCCCCCTGTAAATAGTGCCACACAGTCCTCTGTAGATAGTGCCACCCAGCCCCCTTGTAGATAGTGCCACACAGCCCCCTTGTAGATAGTGCCACACAGCGCCATTGTAGATAGTGCCACACAGCCCCCTGTAGATAGTGCCACACAGCCCCCTGGAGATAGTGCCACACAGCCCCTTGTAGATAGAGCCACACAGCCCCCTGTAGATAGAGCCACACAGCCCCCTGTAGATCGAGCCACACAGCCCCCTGTTGATAGAGCGAAACAGCCCCCTGTAGATAGAACCTCACAGCCCCCCTGTAGATGATGCCAGACCACCCCCCTGTAGATAATGTCACACAGCCTCCCTGTAGATAGAGCCACACAGCCCGATGTAGACAGAGCCACACAGCCCCCTGTAGATAGAGCCACACAGCCCTCCCTGTAGATGATGCCACACAGCTCCCCGTTGATGATGCCACACAGCCCCCCTGTAGATGATGCCACACAGCCCACCTGTAGATGATGCCACACAGACAATGACATCAGGGGATCCTCCTGGACTGGAAAGTGATGTTAGGGGCAACCCCAGAGCAGGAGTCCCGGACAGAGCGCTACTAGCACTCTGCCTGGGACCAGGGCCAGCCTTAGGTGTCTCCGAGCTGTGCGAGCGCACAGGGCGCTGCACCCTCCCAGCATGTAGGGGGCGCCACTGGGCCCTGCCTCTACTCCGTGCTTTGTTCTTAGTTACACACACAGAGTAAATAGCCAAGGACCAGAGGAGGAAGCTCCGCCCACAGCCCGTCCTGCACGAAGCCTGTGATCCTGTCAGCAAGGAGATATGGTGAGTGTCTGTGTGTCTCTATGTGTATATGTGTGTGTATACAGTGTGTGTTTCTGTGTATACAGTATGTGTCTCTGTGTATACAGTATGTGTCTCTGTGTTTGAATGTGTATATGTTACAGTGTGTGTGTGTGTATCTGTGTGTGTATACAGTGTGTGTCTCTGTGTATACAGTATGTGTCGCTGTGTTTGTATGTGTATATGTTACAGTGTGTGTGTGTGTCTCTGCATGTGTTTGTCTCTTTGTAAAAGTGTGTGATCAATATTAAAGTAGAACAGATAAAATGAAGATATCTGTGCTGCCATCTATATACCCTGCTGCTCCCTATATATCCTGTTGTCCCCTATATATCCTGCTGACCTGCTGTCCCCTATATACCCTGCTGCCTATATACCCTGCTGCCCCTATATAACCTGCTGCCTCCTATATACCCTGCTGTCCCTATATATTCTGCTGCCCCCTATATATTCTGATGCCCACTATATAACCTGCTGCCCCTTATATACCATGCTGCCCCTATATACCCTGCTGCCCTTTCTATACCCTGCTGCCCATTATATACTCTGCTGCCCTTATATAACCTGCTGCCCCTTATAGAACTTACTGCCCCTATATACCCTGCTGCCCCTTATATACACTGCTGCTTCCTATACACCCTGCTGCCCCTATATACCCAGCTGCCCCTATATATCCTGCTGCCACCTATATAACCTGCTGTCTCCTATATACCCTGAAGACCTCAATATACCATGCTGCCCTTATAACCTGCTGCCCTTATATAACCTGCTGCCATTTATATACCCTGCTGGCCCTTATATACTGTGCTGTCCTGCACTATCAGTGTCTGCAGAGGGGGGGGGGGGCAGTAAAGGAATGACACTATGCTAATTCATGAGAGCTAATAAAGACAGCAACATTCTGGATTGACAAAACACAAGTCCATATTGTATTACTGGGAGGGACGCATCCACATGATAAAAGTTTATGGGTGTCTGAATTTGACTGAACTAATGAAGATTACAACCTGAAACGTAGAGCAACTTTTTTTTTAGATATGCACTAATATGAAAATAAATATTTTTTTCCTTGTCAAAGGTATCCATAGGCGTAAAAGGAACATTGTGTTATGCTTAGTGCAGGGCCTGGGATCTTTTCTTTGTTGTTCTATGAATACCTGTGTCATGCTCCGCCCCCTTAGGGCCTGCACTAGGTATAACACAGTTTATCAGTTCAGTTTTATCAGTTTTTTTGGGATGTTCCTCTAATCATAAAGGGATCTTATCTGCACGACCCCTCCTAAATCATAGCTGCTTTACAATATGCTGATCACTGGTCCAGCTGCTAAACACCCTGCTCCCCCCTCCCCCGCAGATATTTTGAGGAATCTGAAATGTAGAATTATACAGTGCCCATTCAAATGAATGGGCAATCATGTAAGAGAAGGTCGTGCCAGGACAATTATAGCGTTAGCCGCCTGAGTCCCTGTTTATAGACCATAAATAAAACAAATATATTGCTATTTTTGGTATCTTGCATACACAAAAAAAATGTTTATTTCTTTGTCTTTTCCTTTTTTTTTTTTTTTAAAGGGCACGAGATTTATTTTTCTTTTATCTGCCTTTAGGCAAATCTAAAACATGAATGTTAAAAACACATTTAAATGTTTTGTGTTTTTTTTTAATGTGGTGTAAATAAAGGCTGTATGATGATGGTCATTTACAGCAACCACCGCCTCTCAACTTTCCGTAGACTCTGAATTACATTAATCTGCATTGTTAGGCTTTGTTCACATCTGCGTCAGGGCTCCGTTCACGGGTTCCGTCCGAGCTTTCCGTCAGGAGAGCCGAGAACGGAACCCTGACTGAAACAAACGGTTAGTCGTTTTTACGGAATCAATACCGTAGTCGACCGCGCTATTCATTCCATCAAAACATTTCAATAATGTCGGAGAAGGGATAATATTGAAGTAGAGATGAGTGAATTTCCCAAATAACAAGGGAGACTGAGTGCATGAGTTTTATTCAATGGTGGTCGCTGATGGACGTGCCTGGTTACAAGCCCTCCATCAGTGGCCATGTGCCGCCATACAGTTTGTGGAGAAGACTGTACAAACTAAGGGGTGGCGCTTCACAATCGGTGTTGATCTTCTAATAAATGTGTATTAGTTAATGGCACATAATGTTGTTACCCACACATTAGTGAAAATAAAGCTTAAAGTGAGCAACCTCTTTGACGCCAAGCCAGCATAATGGTGGCCGCCATTTTGCCATGGTTTGTGCGCCGCACACTCCAAAAGTTTCAGATTTCACGGAATGTAAAACTTTTGGGAGATTTTTGTAGAATCGATTTCTTCATCTTTTATAATAAGATTACATCAAAATGATAAATGTAAAAGATAAACAAATACACAAAAAAAATAACGACCGTATTTTTTCCCTCCCGTAAATAGTGGCCGTAAATACGGGTCCTTTGTCACACGTTTTTAACCCGTATTCACGGACCGTGCCAGTAAATACGGGTCCATTGTCATCCGTATTCCACCCGTATTTACGGACCCGTAAAAAAAGGGGGCTGGAAATGATGTCACAATCATGTCCAAACCCCTTAAAAGGGTCTCATGATCACTCAGACGCCATTTTCTCTGCTTCTCTTTATTCAAACATTTAAATCCCTTGACGTCGCCTAGCAACGCTCCCGTAATTACGGCTGCACACACGTAGCCACCCGTAATTACGGGAGCCCCATAGACTTCTATGGGCCTGCCCGTGCCGGAATTACGGCCTGAAATAGGACATGTTCTATATTTTCAATGGCCCGGGCACCTTCCCGTACGCATACAGTAAGGTATCCGTGGCCAATAGAAGTCTATGGGCCCGTAATTACGGGCCGTAATTACGTGTGTTTTTACGGTCGTGTGCATGGGACCTAAGTCCTCCCTTCTCTTATCCTATGCACTCATACTGCAATCAAAAATTTGAGAATTATGTGATGAATTCTCATATATGTGTCCCAGGAGAACATCCAGTCCCCCTTCTCAGAAACCTTAGATCAGATCTGTCTCTGACTGTAAGGCAACTGGCTGCAGCAGGAGGCCTCCCCACTGCACTGTCTGCAGTAGGGTACCAGGAATGATAAGCTCCAATCTCTTCTCCCTTGTAAAAACCCTGCTCCCTCAACATCTGTTAACCCAGAAATTGAAGTCAGTTTTATAATATACTGAGGGGGACATGCAGTGGTGGATCATCATTAGGGCGGTTTGGGTGGCCCATAGCAACCAATCAGATCCAATTTCTCATTTTCAGAGGCCCTTTGGAAAAATTAAAGCAGTGACATCAATAATTTTAATACATCTACCCTTTGTGTTTAAATTCCTAACCATTTTTAAGACGTTTGCTTGCTTTCAGTGAATGGTAGCATTCTTCTTTATATCCAGAGGCTTAAAACTTGTACTGTCCTAAGGGTATGTTCACACGGCAGCGTCCGTAACGGCCGAAATTACGGGGTTGTTTCCAGGAGAATACAGCCCCGTCATTTCAGAAGTAACGGCATGTGCAGGCGCTTGAACGCCGCGTCCATTACGGACGTAATTGGAGCTGGTTTTCCATGGAGTCCATGGAAAATGGCTCCATTTACGTCTGAAGAAGTGACATGACACTTCTTTGGCGCGGGCGTCTATTTACGCGCCGTCTTTTGACAGCGACGCGTAAATATACGCCTCGTGTGAACAGACAAACGTCAGCCCATTGCTTTCAATGAGCAGATGTTTGTTAACACTTTCAATCCATAATTTCGGACGTAATTCGGGGGTTAAAACGCCCGAATTACGTCCGTAAATAGGCCGTGTGAACATACCCTAATACTGATCATAGGTGAGGGTTTGCTTCAATTGTATCTATTCTAGGTAATCCTATGTGAGCTACTTATAACCTGCACTGATACATTGTAGCAAACTATCAGAACAGGAGAGAGATTTGTGCGGATGATGAATTTAGCTCACAGAGGATTGTCTACACGGGGTACAATTGTATGTCATCTCTGTAAGCAGAAATAAATCTGTATGGGATTCAGCCTCTGAAACTAAAAATGAAATGTTCCGATTCACTGACAGCAAGAAGAGAAATGGTGAGAAGTTGGAACACAAAGTATATTAGAAAGTTGAATAACTTTTCATTGTACAGTGATTAAGATTCATATACATAAAACTGGAAAATTCCTTTAAATCAACTGCTGGCTGGTCTCTATTTCTAGTCCAGTGTATAATGCAAATTGGTATCAGATGCATGAGAAGGAAATGGAATCTCAGCGTCGGTTTTGAGATAGGGATTATTATTTCAGGTAATTTCAGCAGCATGTCATTATCATAGCAATTCACATTAAAATACCTGTCAAAATATCTCTTCTGTAACTTTCACAGTATCTGTGTTATTTTACTCATTCAACTGGTAACAACTGTATCTAGTGATACAGCTACAGTACCAATGCTCATTTAAATAGGACCTACCAGGAACTAAACAGGACTGTTTCCAATGTGAGGTATGAGAGGATGGTGTAAACTTCACATCACTATTTTCAGGGTGCGCAATGGTATTCTAATATATAGAAGTCTGTGGGCTCATACTGCAGCTCCCTGTGCCTCTGGCGGCAAGAATGTCCCATCACATACCATATAATAGAGATTTTGTCCCTAGGTGCCAAATGGTGCCACTATGAGTCCGATGTATTCTTTAATCTCTCCTGTTTACCAAATGGAACAATATATTTTGTGCTGTTTTAGCTTAAAGAAGAGCTGACCTGTCCCCGTACTATGCTGACCTTACAAAGGTCAGTAAAGTCTGATGACAGATCGGCTTTAAAGGAGATATCTGCTTTGTACAATCTCTTTTTACTAGAAGGGTCAACTGTTGATTAAGCTGATCAGGGCCGCCATCAGGGGGGTATTAGGGGTACTACTGTAGGGGGCCCGGCCAAACTTAATTGAAAGGGGGGCCCGGCAACTGCCGCGACTTGCCTTTGGTAGAAAAAAACAGGTCCCTGCAATGGGGCCTGTTTTTTTCACCAAAGCAATGTCGTGAGCTGCGGGCCCCCCTCTCGTCAAACAGCGCCGTGAGCTGCGGGCCCCCCTCTCATCTAACACCGCCGCGAAACACCGCGCGCGAACGACCGCAAGCGCGCACCGGCGCGCTCGTTACCGCAAACGCGTGCTCACGCGCGACCGACCGGGCACGCCGGAAAGCAACCCGCTCTTGCCCGCCGCCGAGAAGGATGCGGTGCGCACGCACCAAAAGTACAGCGACCAATCAACTGGGAAGAACAGCCACACAGGGACAACGGCACACAGACTAATTACCTGCTGGCCCGCCTCCGACTCCGCCTCCTCGTCCTCCTCCTCGGCCTCCTCGTCCAGCGCCTCCTCGTCCGACTCCGCCTCCTCCTTCTCCAGAGCGTAGCTGCGTAAGGAGAGGGGGAGGAGTCCAGTTCTTGCGCGGCAGCAGGAGTTCTTCGATCCCCGCCATTTTCTGGAGCCTGGAGGTGAAGGACGACATCTGGACCGAAGACATCGCCGGAAGAGGACTGGAGTGGGCGCAGCTCTTCTGACACAGTGAGTAAAATGTCTCAAAGTGCTGTTTACGTATGGCCCTGTTCACACAGAGTATTTTGCAGGCCGAAAAAATCTGCCTCAAAATTCCTTAAAGAATTTTGAGGCAGATTTTGACCTGCCCACACTATCTTGCCGCGTTTTTTGCTGCGTTTTTTGTCCGCGGCGATTGAGGACAGCAGACAAAAAACGCAGGGAAAAATGCATTTTCTGCCTCCCATTGATTTCGATGGGAGGTCAGAGGCGGAACCGCGGCAAGAAAGGACGTGCTGCTTTTTCTTTTTTCCGCGACTGGCTCCCATTGATTTCAGATTAAATCAATGGTAGGCGGTTTTGGAAGTTTTTTGGTGCTGATTCTGACGCAGTGTCCGAGTCAATATCAAGGCCCAAAAACTCTGTGAACTGGGCCTTATTGTTAGGGCTTATTCAGACGAACGTGTAATACATCCGTGCAACGCGCGTAATTTTCACACGCCTCGCACGGACCTATGTTACTCTATGGGGCCGTGCAGACTGTCCGTGATTTTCACGCAGCGTGTGTCCGTGTGTCCGCTGCGTAAAACTCACGACATGTCCGATATTTGTGCATTGTTCGCGCATCACGCACCCATTGAAGTCAATGGGTGCGTGAAAGTCACGCCCAGCACTTCCGCAGCCGTATAAACTATGAATCAAAACAGAAAAGCACCACGTGCTACAAACATACAAACAGAGTGTCATAATGATAGCGGCTGCGCGAAAATCACTCAGCCACGCATCATACGCTGCTGACACACGGAGCGGTTATGGACCTTTTGCATGCGCAAAACGCTACGTTTTTGCGCACGCAAAAAGCACACGCTCGTGTAAATCCGGCCTTAGGGTAGGAACACACTAGGCATGAACACTGCGGATTTTATGCAACACATTTTATTGTGGAAAATCCGCAGCGTATTACAGTCGCAGCAGAGTGGATGAGATTTGAACAAATCTCATCCACACGCTGCAAAAATAATGGACCCGCAGCGTGTCAATGTATTCTGTGGAATCGCCGCTCGTCTGTTGCGGAAATGCTGCGGTTCTGCCGCAAAAATCACACATGAAAAAAAAAAAAGGTACTTTTTTACATTTATAAAAAAGTTTAGACTTGCCCCGGCCGTAGTCCTGGTGACGCGATCCTCTATTCTTAGCGCAGCTCGGCCTCCTGTCATGACGTTTCATCCCATGTGACTGCTGCAGTGGTCACATGGTCTACAGCGTCATCCCAGGAGGCGGGGCTACGTTCAGAAGAGAGAGATGCGTCACCAGGACTACGGCCGGGGCAAGTCTAAACTTTTTTTTCCCTGCAGGATTCCCGCAGCGGACATGCCTCACGAAACCTGCACCACTATTTGGTGCGGTTTTGCTGGCAGAATTCCCTGCGGCTACCGGGGCGGATAAGCTGTGTAGTTTTATTCAGCATATCCACCTAGTGTGTCCCTTATGATGTCGCTCCTGGAGCTGCTGCCGGTCTCTAAATAGGAAATTGGTCCAGTAAATTTGGAATTATTTTTTTTTGTGAACCAGCTTAAAAAAATACAAAACTTTTGTGTTAGGGCCTGTTCACATCACCGTTCGCTTCCGCTCCGGGGTTCTGTCTGAGGTTTCTGTCGGGTGAACCCCGCAACGGAAAGTGAAAGTGACAGCACAGCTTCCGTTTCAGTCACCATTGATCTCAATGGTGACGGAAACATCGCTAATGGTTTCCGTTCGTCACCATTCCGGCAGGTTTTCGGACGGAATCAATAGCGTAGTCGACTGCGCTAATGCTGACGGAAACGGAAGCTGTGCTGTCACTTTCCGTTGCGGGGTTCACCCGACGGAAACCTCAGACGGAACCCCGGAGCGGAAGCGAACGGTGATGTGAACAGGCCCTAACACAAAAGTTTTGTATTTTTCCCTGCGTTTTTTGTCTGCTGTCCTCAATCACCGCGGGCAAAAAACGCGGCAAGATAGTGTGGGCAGGTCAAAATCTGCCTCAAAATTCGGTGTGCGGTTCCAGGCGGTCGCGGGTGCGCATGCGCGGGAGTTTGCGGGTGCGCGCGATCGGTCGCACGGGCGGCAGTGTTTGACGGCCCCCATGACGACCCCCATGCTACCCAGGGCCGCCATCAGGGGGGGTATTATGGGTACTGATGTGAGAGGCCCGGCCAAACCTAATTGAAAGGGGGGCCCGCAGCTCACGACATTCTTTTGGTGAAAAAAACAAGCCCCATTGCAGGGGCCTGTTTTTCTTTCTACCAAAGGCAAGTTGCGGCAGTTGCCGGGCCCCCCTTTCAATTAGGTTTCAAGCAGAGAGATCTTATTTACAGCAGTAAAACCACCATAATCTTATAACCTCCTGTGCCCCATTGTTTAGTTAGAGCTGGCAGATCTCCTTGGTCCCAATGCATTAGTAGCTGCCATAGATCACTGAAAGGTAACAATGAATACAGACCCTAAAGGAGGCAGAGAGGCCACTATGTTACGATTTGTACAGCGTGCGGAAGGGGGAACAGGAGGATCTACTGTCTCAGGCCCCATGAACACGAACGTACAAACGCCCGTAATCACGAGCCGTAATTACGGGCCCATATACTTCTATTGGCCACGGGTACCTCCCCGTATGCTTACGGGATGGTGCCCGTGCCGTTGAAAAATATAGAACATGTCCTATTTCAGGCCGTAATTACAGCACAGGCAGGCCCATAGAAGTCTATGGGGCTCCCGTAATTACGGGTGGCTACGTGTGTGCACCCGTAATTATGGGAGCGTTGCTAGGCAACGTCAGGGGATAGTCACTGTCCAGGGTGCTGAAAAAGTTAAACGATCGGCAGTAACTCTTTCAGCACCCTGGACAGTGACTTCCGATCACAATATAGATCAACGTGTAAAAAAAATAGAAGTTCATACTTACCCAGAACTTCCTGCTTCTTCCTCCAGTCCGGCCTCCCGGGATGACGATTCAGCACATGTGACCGCTGCGGCCAATCACAGGCTGCAGCGGTCACATGGATTGCCGCGTCATCCAGGGAGGTCGGGCTGGATGTCGAAAGAGGGACGCGTCACCAAGACAACGGCCGGGTAAGAATGAATTTCTTTTACTTTTACTGCGGAAAGGGCTGCCCCTTCTCTCTATCCTGCACTGATAGAGAGAAGGGGCTGCCGATTAGTGCAGTGCAATTTTTCAGCGAAAACGTGCCCTTAAATATGGGTGGAATACGGGTGACACCGCACCCGTATTTACGGGCATGGGTCCGTAAATACTGGTGCAATACGGGTCGAATACGTGTGACCAAGGACCCGTATTTACCCCAGTATTTTCGGGAGGAAAAAAATATGTTCGTGTGCATAAGGCCTAAAGCTTAGCAGATTTACTGCTTGATTGCAAATTGTATTAGAAATTGGAAGCTTGTGATAAAAAAGTCTTGCTACAGAAAAATTATTGTAATGCTAAGAATGGATATTCCCCAGTCGGATACTTTCTGTTTGTCATCTGTTTTATTGTTTTTGCTATCCCTCGTCACATCAATGTTTTAATAAATCTCATATTATTCCTCCTGGCACATGAGGTCCCCATAGCAGGTTAAAGGATGCTGCTTAAAACACTGAGTGTGTCTAGAATCTTCTTCTTGGAGAGAGTTTTTCTCAAGTGCACCTTGTAATCCTCGACAACAATATCATCATGGCGGTGTAGAGGAAAATGCTCACCATTAATCTGAAATCCGGAATGCAGTAATAAGTTGCGGATCTGGAAATCTGAAGCAGTAATCCACCACCTGAGAAGGAAAGATGGAGAAATTGTCCCTTGGTCAATAAATACTATGGTTAAGTTCCATCTGATGATGTATTACGATGCTGTATGGGTACACCAAATGGCCATATTACTGAACTGTCCAATTAGTGGCGTAGCTACAGGGGTAGCAGCGGTCGCAATTGTGACAAGGTCCCAAAGCCAGAGGGGCACTTAAGGCCACGCACAACATCTACCAGTGGCGTTACATCCCGAGCACCGCTTTCAACTGTATCATTGTTCTCAGGATGCCGCTATAGTTGAGACCTATGGCGGAGCAGGGAGGCATAAGCTCCCTGCCTTGCCACCCTCTGTCTCATAGGTCACAGGTCTCTTCAGGCCCGGCAACTACAGTACCACTCCCAAGATGTTAATGTCCCGGTGCAGTTGGTATGATGATTATATGTCCACATCATAAAGCACCATTATTTATTATGTACAGTATATGGCTGCATTATTTATGTCTAATATGCCCATGTCACAGTTATATACAGAGAGATTTTTGTTTCGTCGTAGGTGGGAGGGGGCCCAAGCTGAAATTTTGTGCCAGGGTGCATAAGCCTTTAGCTATCCCGCTGTGTCCCATTACAAACAGGTACAGATGACGTTGGAATAGACGAGAACATAACCTCACAAAATGTTCATAAATGCTGCCTATGTGGCTATGCAGAAAAGGTCCAGATAAATGATGGGTGGAGAATGGTGGCAGTGGTAGGAGTCAAGAACAATCAAAACCTCAGTTTATGGCTAGCGTTCCCTTATATAACATGGCCACCATATAACATGGCCGCCAAATCCTAGGTAATGGGAAGGAACTAATATCTGGGTACTTGTGGCTCATATTCCAGCCTGGATGGCTACAAAACTGCAGCCTAAGGGTCTAATGGAGTATATAACAGCATTTGCACATTTTGAGTGTTCTGTGAAGAATATTGTCCTTTATAAATATGAACCTTATAGATCATAGGCTTTCCATTGAACAAATATTCATCCTGAATATCTAGATCTTATTGAAATAAAAGTATAAGACCACTCAAAGACTAATATCTCATGTGTGACTGTAGATAACCCCCATATTATACTGACAGGTGTCCAGGAAGCTGAGATATAGGTAGCTATTTGATGGGGTCCTCACATGGAAATAACACTGTGGTGGATGGGATTTTCTTCCTCTGACTAAGCACGAAATAGTTCTGCAGAGTCAAAGAGTTAGACTTTTCTTCAACCAAAATTACTATTGAGCATAGTATTCACTCCATATCACAGGCAGACATAGGGGCAGCTATATCAGCTCTACAGTGTCTACAACACCCCATATCTCAGCTTCCAGGACACCTTTGAGTAGTAAAAAGCGGAATAATAGGGTTAAAGGGGTTGTCCGACGAAAAAAAAGATTTATTATTTTTCTTTTCTCAAATGAAGAAACTTCGTATTATATTGTACGTTACGGTTTTTTCCAAACTTGCACAGATTGCAGGTTTCCAGTCCAGGTCGTGTCGAAACAGGCTCCTCTCTGTGTGTCGATGATACAGATGAAGGGGCTGGCTGCCTGGCTCAATTCATCAGATAAGCCAGCCCGCTCCTCCATCACGACTGTTTCATAGACTAAGTAGGAGGCTGACTTAGCTGATGAATTGAGCACAGGCAACCAGCCGTCATCGAGACACAGGGAGAGGAGGATGCTCCTTTCACCCGGAGCCTGCGTCGGCGTGTCACCACAAGAACGGCATCTCTAAACTTCCGGGTCCACGTGACGGGGACTAAAAACCTGCGATCAATGAAGGTTTGGAAAAGAAAGTGTAGTACAAAGTTTCTTAATTTCATTAAAAAAAAAAGTTTTTATTTTCACCAAACAATCCCTTTAATTACAGTCTTTTGATAGACTAAGGCCCAACTCACCAAAAATTACCACTACTATAGGATAGCTACAAGTTCTAACAGCAGAGATACCAGTACCCAACATGTCTGAAACTGAGCAAAGATTCATTCTAAGTACTCTAAAGGTCTGTGTCAAGTGACCGCCAAGCTGAAGTATAACAACCGCCGGGTAAAAGACAATTATATTGTCACACAGACAAAGCGGTCTATCAAAAACGCTGTCTATTCTATATAAAGATCGGCAATAACAGTGTGAAGGGTCAGCCTTGTTCTGAGGGGAACGTCTCCAGATATCACAATTTCGTTATTTCTTTCCCTTTTCTGCAGTTTTCTGTACTGGGCGAAATAAAATTCCCACTAAAAATCCTACTAAAGTCTTTAAACCCTCTCATTCCATAACGCAGCAGCGAGATGAGGTAATATCAAATTATTGTTTGGTCTCAAGCCACAACATTTTAATTACCAGCCGCATAGAAGGAAGCGTTTGAGTCTCTCCTGGTAATAGCTTTAATGCATTTCTCCCCTCACTAAATTGCTTCTTTTTGCTTTTTCTACCTTGTATACACTTATTTAGTGTAATTTCTGTGGTGACCTGTTTTCGCGCCCTGCTGTTCCACAAATGACGTTCATGTTCTCAAACTGGATCTTGCTCACTTGTTTCTTCTCAAAGGCTCTTGGCACAATTTGTTCTATGGCTTTCAGAATATCGCAGTGTCGGAAATCATTTTCTGGCTGGTAGGAGAAAGAGAGGAACAGAAACACTTATTTAATAGAGCTAGGAAGAGATTCCGCACCGCTGGGGACCCTTTTTTATTTTAATCGAAATGGATACAACCTATTATTTAGTGGCAGAAAATATCTCAAAAAGTGTTTTACATTATAGTGATGTCACTGTGGTACGTTCTGTACTTTATGTGAAAGAGGAAAAAAAAAGAAAATACATTTGGTAAGATAGAAAGTAAATTTTTATCTTACATTCTACATTTTAACTGTCAAGGTCCCCTGGAGCAACAGGCCGCAGCCAGAAATGAACTATAACAGCAGTAAGCACTGGAGGACAGAGGAAGTGTCAGCCATGGGAAGGGCGTGATTCTGAAACGGCAGGGTGGACTGAAGGGTCATTTTTTTCCACCCACCCATGTATGTAGAAAGTAACTCCTCATAGCAAAACTCAAAAGAGGGTCCACACAGCAATGAACACAAGAAAGGGAAAGGCGTTTGTATACTTTTCCTCTCTCCCTTGGTCTTTAGGTACTCTGAATCCACTGTTTCTACACCATCCTCTTCTCCTGTCTCTCACATCTGAGGTTTTCTGGAGATGGGCTCCCTAAACTACTGGGCCCCATGGCAGCTGCTATGCCTGCTAGCCTTGTGGTTAAGCCTATACCAGCTGCCCCCCCCCACAGGGTCCTGCCATCCTATGGTTTGGTGGGTGGCTATGATTCATTTGACACCGCATATGGCTGGGCTCTTAAACCGTTTGGGGCAAGTTTACCACGATAAGACATAATGGAACGCCCAGTGGATGACCCGGGCACAGGAGCATTGCCCATGCCATCCACAGTGGGTGTCGGTTGTAATATACAGCCGACATCCCCCTGGAATGGGAACTATTTCCTTAGATGCCATGGTCAAAATGGCTACAGAGGGAGGGGGCTCACTTTGTTCCCTCATTTGTGCCCCATGACACTATGGCGGTGCGGTTATACGTTGCCATGTCCACCGGGGGTTCTACGTAAAGCCAAAAACAATACCTCATCTTGGAAGGAGAAAAGAATTAGCAGTGATGGTGTGATCTCTTCCCACAAAGGACTTACTCCGCCTGGAGTAAAGTATAATATAAAATTAATGAAGTTGTTATCCCTCAATGCGAGTCCTGCATCAAATATCTCAAAAAGCGTATTACATTATAGAGATGTCATTGTGGTACCTTCTGCATGTAAAATACCACCGCAGCAAATTGACCCCCTTCTTTATTTAAAGGGTAATTCTACCTTTGCAACCAATTGCTCCAATCTATCTAAAATAAAAGATGAAGCAACTTTGCAAATAGTCTTGATTAAAAATCTCATACTGTTTTGTGTATACAGCTCCTATGCAGAGCTATGTGTCTCCATAGTTACATACTTAAAACAAACCCTTTGTTCGGTAGGTAAGCAAGAAGTGCGGGATAGATAGAAGAGGATATGACTGCAGCATCAAACTACACCGGGTTCATCTATAATCTGTAACCATGGAGACACATTGCTCTGCATTGGAGCTGTATACACAAAAGAGTGGAAAATTATTTTTTTCTAATCATATTTACCGCCACTTAAAAATACATTTTATGTCACTTTCTTACCCGTACAATCATGTGACATCGAAGCTTTGCCCGAAAGACGTACAAAACAGCAGCAAGAGAGTGGCATTACTATTCTCCCTGTGCTAAATAATGTGTTAATGATATTTGATATGAAATGAGAAGTGACAAGTAATGATCTCCAACAATTCCTCCTGCCAGCGCATATAACTCAGACGTCAGGATAAAATAACAGAAATGCGGTTTAAGAATTGAAATAAAATTAAATAAATAAAATATGTATGTAAGAAATGGAATTTATTATGGTCCGGATAATCTTCTAATGATTCCAACTTCAAAAAGATGCGCGGAGCGGACGCTGTCAATTCAAATCAACCTTTTGACCTTGTGCAGATTATTCCCGTCTGCCGCAAAAAAACTCATTAAAATAATTCCACCGAGTGAATACATCGACGCCGGTAATTTAGCACTATTAATGCGTTTGATCTCACCGCATTCAGACTCTGCTTTGCTGCTTTTGTGAGACGTACTTACAAACCTTTTAAACTGTAAGTAACGGAGACACGGATATAGAATACAGCGTGCTCCACTTACAATAGACACGGTTTCCATGGTAACAGAGTCCTCTTGACTGACAGACTCAGACCATTTAGTTCAGTTTCCCTTTGGGCGCCGCTTCTCTGCGATATGTTACAGAATGTGCTGATACGGAGGCAGGGAAGATAATAAAGGAAAACCGAGAAAGTTGCATTGTGAGGATATGAGACCCTATGTACTAGAGCTTCCTGCTATTATTCCTTACATTTTCGCTGAGAGAAATATCGCTAATGTATATTTGTCAGTAGTGCCGATTTCTAGGACTGTAAAGATATTTATTGCATTAGAGAGGATCGCCGACTTAAAGGGTTTTTACCATGATAAGAATTGATGGTCATATGAGCAACGGTTCCGCCAATGACTCTCCTCACCTCCCCCCTGCCCGACACTTCCCTGGCCTCTGTCTCTACCACATCCTGGACCTCCATCTGCCTCCATCCTGTTGTGTTTGTAACCGTACCCCATGACATCATCACACATGGTTCACTATGTAATGCCTCTTTATGGTATAGGTTTCCTATCGCCAGCGTTACTGGTAAATCTTGGGCACCAATGTAAAATCTGTACCAGGCTCCCAACACCACCACCTACCATGTGCCATTTATAATATAGGTGTTTTGTTAGTGGCAGAGGCGCCTTTAGGCCCCCTCAGGTACTAAGGCCCTGGTGCGATTGCTACCTATACCCCCTATAGCTTCGCCCCTGTATGCAGGGCTTCCAGAATGATCTTGACGCGGACCAAGACCATAATATGACCACTCTGACGCCTCCCGATTTATTCTGTTTATATGGGAATAACCCAACTTGTCTTACGTCTCTGCCATTACCTCAAGCAGCCATTGCCAGCTACCACCCAAGAGGACTACGACTATTCCTTACAACAAGGTCACGGGAAACTTCTTGTTAGACTCCGCTCCTCATTCTAGTCCGCGTATATTTTAGGTGATACTAGAGAATCCACAATTCCACCTCGGGCTGTAACAAGTGACATGTTTATGAGGCTTTCTTCGAACTGTGTTTTTTCTTTTTACATTTTCCGCATATCAGAAACATCTTCAGATGTATGCACCGAATATGCAGTACCTACGTATGCCACTTTTTGTATTTTTAAACCTTTATTCCTTCCGGCGGACCACCTGGGGTGCTCAGTCTAAAAAGGGACCACACCTTGTCATGTGTCGCCCACCAGTCAAAGTATATTACAAGAATAAGTAAGATTTTATAGGGTACCACTAAATATATTCTTAGACGTACATAAAAGTCATATTATCCCCTTTCCATCCATTGATAGGGCCCAACATATTACAAAAGCCTCTTGCCGATTTCTGGTGCCCACCACATGAACATAATGGAGTACATGATGGGACACATGTGAATGAGCCCAAGGGATCCTATCCTTTTGAATTTATGGGGCCCAGATGTTACAATCTGTGACCCTACTGGTAAAATCTCCTGCTATTGACGTAGTATTCATGCCTTGCATAACATATTTTTAAACTAATAGTCCTTACCCTATTTATTAGAAGAAGGATGTGAAGTGGATTTAGAGGGGTTGTTTGAGATGGCAAAAAAAAGGGCAGATTTTTTCCCCCCCAAGAAAAAGTGGCACTCTTGTCCTTTAGTTTTGCCTGAAAATGAATCCAGGCCCCATTGAAGTGAATGGGAGTGAGCTGCAATACCAGGCACAACCAACAGACAAGAGTGGCGCTGTTTCTGGAAAAAAAAAATCTGACTTTTTTTTATCTCACACAACCCCGTGCTGAAAATATCTTGTGCATTCCTGCAGCAGTGAATGTATGCAAACAGTGAAGCCCATGATTTTCTTTCCACATTGTATGATAAGTATAATACCGAGTATTTACTGTCTGCTTTGCTGCAAATGTCAGCTAAAGGGATTGAAACCTTGTATATGTCAGGTTTTATGTGACTTTCAGGTTTCTGGTCATATTGGAATATTGCAAATGAGGCTGCC
The DNA here is from genome assembly GCF_050947455.1 of Rhinoderma darwinii. Classification (NCBI taxonomy): domain Eukaryota; kingdom Metazoa; phylum Chordata; class Amphibia; order Anura; family Rhinodermatidae; genus Rhinoderma; species Rhinoderma darwinii. Next base: position 90,372,238 of record NC_134696.1, read on the forward strand.
TAACATCCAAGCCGCTGCTGCTTACTCTGAAATAAAGTGGCATAAGTGACAGCCATTTACATTCCCTCTTCAAGATGCCAATATAATGTCCATTGTACAGTGTTACCATGTAAAGCGTGTGAACTGCGAACATTTTCTGCTGAAATTTTAACTATTATTTTATTGCAGGCTGGACAAATCCCAAGAGACCAGGGAGCCTATAAACCGGCTACCTGGCTACTGACCACTTGCCACTTTTGGGGTTAAATTTAAATTGATAAATGAAAAATGGGTATGTTTTATTGCTTCCATGTTTTATTGCTCCCATGCATCCAATATAAAAAATGTGTCAATTTTCGAAATATCCTTCTTTTTTGTGTCTACAGCTCCTATGCAGGCGTATATATGTCTCCATGGCTACAGACTACAAACGTAGTCTGATCCTGCAATCATAAGCTCTTCCATATGTCCCCCTACTTCTTGCCAGGGTCGGACTGGCCCACCAGAGAACCACAGGATCCTCCGTTAGGCCCAGGCTCTAACGCAATAATGGACTTTAAAGGTCCAGCAGAAGACAACCCCATTTGGAGGTAACGTTGGAGCCAATCACTTGCCACTACGGTCTATTTCTTATGATTTGATTAACAAATTACCTATTAGACCTTATTGATGATATGTCCTGTGTCTACAATGATAACAACAAGGCCTGTGATGAAAATAGAAAGTAGACATGTTCTATATATATGGAGAGTGGGCCCTCGAAACCTTAACCTCTGGTGGGCCCAAGGAACCCCAACTCTGCTTCCTGCTAACCTTTATTTGAAAGGAAGGGAGTATGACTTCGGGATCAGACTACACACAAGGTTTGTTTGTAGTCTGTAGCTATTTTGACACATAGTTCTGCATAGGTGCTGTATACACAAAATGGTACAGTATCTAAAATCAAGACTATTTGCAATGTTGCTTCATTTTTTACATATTACCTTTTGCTTATAACCTTTAAATATTGCTCTCTATGGCTATAGACTACAAACAAACCCATTATAGTCATATTCCCTTCCATCTTTCTACTACTACTACTACTACTTTATCTGTTAAATATAGGCTAGCAAGACGTACGGAAAAGATGGGAAGGGAGTATGACTGCAGAATCAAACGACACAGAGTTTGTTTGTAGTCTGTAACCATGGAAACACATAAGTCTCAATAGTAGCTGTATACATAAATCAGTAGGATATTTTTAATTTAACACTATTTATAACGTTTTTATTTTATTTTAGGTGCAGTGGAGCAAAAAAGAAAATGGTTGCAAACATAGACATAGCCTTTAAAGGTCCTATTGCTTGGCCACTAGAAAAACCAAACTAGCTCCTGGATTGCTCTGAAGACCTCAAAAAGACATAAAAGGGGCAAAAAAAAAAAAAAAGAAGAAACAATAAACAAAAAGATTTAAAAAAAAATATATTAAAATTGGCCACAGCAAAATAGCTTAAGACTGAGCCAGGTTAGTATCTTCATTTTGTTGACTGATCTCCAAAACGATCATCCCTCGCCTCTTAGAAATGCAGCGTTTTGTTGGGTCATGCTCTTGTTGATGACCTCTGGCCTGAGGTGGAGAATTTATTCCTCACCTTTCGGTACCATCGATCTTTTCTTTTTCCGCTGCATTCTCTAGTTGGATAATTACCGCAGATACAGTCTTATGCCTGTAGTAGTCATTGTTTTCCGTAATGATCACAGCTGTTTCTCAGTATTCGGGTTACTGGGACAGTTTTCTTCTGTGATTAGCCGGATCCTTTCATCTCGGCTATAAGCTTTTTACATTAAAGGCTCAAGATAAAAACAAAGTAAAAAATATACTTAATTGTATGTTATTCCAGCTGTAATCTTGTAAGGCTTTTATCTTCTTTCTGTTTACTATCAACAAAGGCGTTCTTTACTTAGATGTATTAACTCTTATTAAGGGAGAACATGTAGGTGGCCATATAAATGATTCCTATTGGACTATTAGCATCTTTAGTACCAACATGAAAGATAATATGGTCGTCCAAACCGTTTCATGGTATATCAATCTCAACACCTTGCTTGACGCCTGTAAATGTTTAGATCTAAGTCAAAACCGATTATAAAGATTTAGAGTGTCCGGGGCTTTCCATCATCCATGTTGTTTTGTCATTGAAAGTAATAGAAAGAGAATGCTTAAAGGGATTGTCAGTTTAGAAAACCAATTTCCATACACTCTGTTAGGAAATTCTGGGTTAGTAGAGGGGGCTCCTTTGTTCAGATTCCTCATCTCTTGGCCAGAGTGAAGAGCAGTTACAAAGAGTGTCTCTCTCTCTCTTTGGAGGACTAGTCCTGTCCTGTCCTGCATTACAAAAACAACACATTGATAAGAATGGACAATGTGTAATGCTTCATTTTCCCAGTGGTGGTGCTGCAGGGAAAATGAACACTTACTGCCAGGTTTCTCCACAGATTACAGCAGATCTTCGGGGGTCCCAGTAGGTGGACACTTTTTGGTCAGTTTATTGCCAAGGGACCATTCTAACAAGGGATTATGCAATGCGGAGATCCCTTTAAAGGGGCATACATAGAGAAGAGAAGGCCCCACTGCAAAGCTAGTTCACTCTACCGAAACCCTTCCAAACAAAAGCAAGAGGACTTAGAGTTTATTTCCAATCCACCCTTCACATGTCTTTTAAGAAAAAATAGTAGTGTGACCCTTAATCCAGTCCATAGCAGTGCCTCTGGGAATAATATATTTTCAGGTTCAAGCCCCCAATGGAAAAGACGGATGAGGCCTAGCAGAGGCTCTTCCTTTCCATAAACCCCATAGCATGGACTGCTTTAAAGAACAGATGTGGGTACATTTTTCAATTGACACAACTCATTTTGATATTACAATGTGGTTACTTGTGTGACTTCAGGTATTCAACATATTCATCACTGCTATATCTGTACTTAGAATCTTGCCAATCTTTTGTGGCTACTGTACTTTCTAGTATAATATCTCAACAGAGGGAAATTTGGAGATGCCATCATAATAATAGCTGAAGGACAAGGATATGTGGAAATAGTTGCGTTGAGATGGTTGGCCCAAAGCTTGAAATATAACCCTATACAACACTCCTACTCTTCCGTTTTTATTCTCATTGAGGTCTTTGGAGCTACTCAAGAAGATATGTCTAGGTGGATCCTTGTAGATCCTACAAGAACACTTTTCTCTTCGAAGTCAGCCCTATCTCCTGAAGCAACCCTACTCTCCAACACAATATCTCTTCTTATTGGAAATCCATCATTTGTTTTTGCACACAGTTGCCATATACTAACCGGACTCTCCATACAAAGGGTGAGAGGCTGAGGTAGATATGGCTTTTGGGATTTTCTTATGTATGGTTTTTCAAGGTCCAGTACCTCATACTTCTGAATAATCTGTTTCAGGTGACATTTCCTAGCAAAGAATTGGAAAAGGAAGATAACATAAGTGCCCTGGAGTTTACTATTCCAACTGGAGCATGTCTAATCCATTCCATGTGGTATCCCCTACCATGTTACTGCAGAAATTTACATAATATATCCTAAAGCTATTAACCAGCTCACTGCTGGAACCAGCAGACTTGTTTCAGTTTATAGATGGTTTTATAAGCCATCTGGAATATTCCGTGTAAATGATAAGACTATAAGTGATACCGAATATTTATTTGACCATATCAACTATATACATAGTGTACTGAAAAATACATCAAATCAATTCCTTATTTAATCACTATATTTTAGCCTTACTTTGATTTTAAAATATTGGAAAGGCCACGTTTCTGGAGCCTGATGGTCTCTGACAGAAGAGCAATTTGTGATTGTAGCTTCTGAACTTTTTGGTTCAGTTCATTGTGGCCTAGGTTGGATACAAAGATATATATGAGAAATCTTATATGCAATAATATAATGATATTGGTAATTGGCCGAATTGCCAATGGATTCTTGGGGGTGAAGAATATAGGTAGATATCTTCGGAATATAGAGTGCACGTAAACTTTGTAATGCACTGTTCGTTTCAATGTGGTCCATAAGTTAAGTTCTTAAGGACTTCATGGAATGGACCTGGTACATTTTTGCACATTTCACAGAGGAGTTATGGAGGTATAAGCTACTGTGGCAGGGACATTGTCCTAGTCTATGTCCATTGCAATACTCACTGAAGGCATTACTATATTAAGTCATGTATTGCACACCTCTTACCTCCTTCCAACCAGTCATTCTTGGTACATTTACTTGCATAGTCCTCTCCCCATGGCTCCTTGACCCTGCAGATAGTTTAAACAGTCATCATGGGTCTGCATCTATTGTACTGCAGGAGACTAGATAGGCAGGATAACACCATTAACAATAGCAAAGCAAAAAATGTATACACATACTCAGGTTTTTTCTACTGTGTGGCGGAGGATAAAACTTCACCTGAGGTCTTAGGAGAACTATGTAAGACTATAAGACTGTGTTAGTCTTATTAAATCCACTTATTACTGCATCCATAAAGCCAATATGACAGCTCCAGCTAAATATGATTTAAAAAAAGTTGAAACGGTTGAATAAAACTAGTAAGAAAAGTCCTAAATTTTCCCGAAATAGCTGCACTCTTGTACATGGACTGTGTCCAGTATTGCAACTCAGTCCCATTCAAATGAATAGTGCTAAGCTGCATTACTATAAACCACCCATGGAACTGTTTCGGGATCTTTTTGACTAATCCCCATTAACGCATTAAAAACGGACTAAGTAAATGCATTAGTCCCATTCCCCAGTGTCTAAATAAATAATCTGAATTCGATTTATGGTAGGTTCCTTTTAAGCCCAACATAAAGGGACTTTTATGTTCCCTCATTTATGAATGCATTGGTTCAGCCAAAAATGGTCCTTTCTGTATTTCAATGGTTGGCAGCATATAGAGTACTGAGATATTTATGTTCTCATGCTATCTAATTCTTATTAAGAGAGTCTCGAGAGTTTTGTTCTATATCAGCCACATTCTGTGTCTTCCAGAATTCGACTAAACTAAGTTGAGCCTTCAAGTCAATAAAATATTTATGAGAATGTGTATATTTATTGTGTACTCTATGGAAAAAAAACATCTATCCAAAGCACAGACATTTCCATGATAATAAGATCACCCGAACATAAAAGACTAAGAAGAATAGGTATTGCAGTACATTGTGATCCTGAAATCTTTCAGTCTATGATAGAAGATGATGGACGGCTCGAAGCCTTGTAAGACGTGACTAACCCATTTAATGAAAGGACATCCAGAGGACACTTTCATGTAAACATTATAGACGTAGACCTGGAATGTGTGTGCATCACAATGGAGAAGACATTTGTAATGTTAAAGAGATAGGTCTCATATGTCAATGTTAAGTTTCATTAGTAAGTGAGAGAAGACATTTTACCAGGGGCAAATAAACCATTTGGGCAGTTTCCTTGGACCCATGAGCAGTTGTGTTTAAAGCACTTCCTAAAATGGGGAGGAAAAGAAGCGTGTAGCTACTGTCTACGCAAAAAAGATCTCCCTGCTGGAACCCCTAGTGATCGGCTGTAATCTTTGGGGAAACCTGGCAGTAAGTTTTACATTTCCCTGCAGTGCCACCACAGGAGAAACTAAGCATGACACAGTACCCATTCAAATCAATATGTAATGCAGGACAGGACAAGTCCTCCAGAGCGAGAGACGCTCTATGTAACTGCTGGCAAAAAGCTGAGGACCCTGAACATAAGACCCCCGTTTATTACCTCAGAATTCCATAACAGGGAGTATGAAAATGAGTTTTCTAAACTAAACAACCCCTTAAAAAAGAGGCATGGCAAGCTGGAACAGTGCCAATCTATGGGTGGATCACCTGCATCTACTAAGGTAGCGGTCCCCAACCTTGTTTTAACCGCGGACCGCTTTAACGCAAGACTATTTTTTCCACGGACCGGCGGGGGTTTTAGGGTTTAGGGTCAGTTCACACGTTGCGTAAATATTGCAGATAATACAGTAGCAGCTAAGTGGATGAGAGAGAACAAATCTCATCCACACTCTGCATAAATAGTGAGCAGAGAAAACGCACAGAAATTGAATGCTGTGCAGAGATTTATTCCGCAGTATGTCAATTGTATTTGCGTAAAATCTGCTTATTTGTTGTGGGTTTTCGCCATTGAATTCAATGGGGAGGTAAAATCCATAATAAATAGCAGTTGTTTTTGTGATTCCGCTGCAAAAAACGCAACTCATAAAAAATAAAAAATTCTTATACTTACTCAGCAGCAAGCCTGGATGACGTCAGAGGGCCGGCCTCCTGGGATGAGGCTTCATCCCATGTGACCGCCGCTTCAGCCAATCACATACTGGGGCGGATATCAGATACCGCGGCCCGGTGCCAAATGATCCATGGCCCGGTATTGGCCCGCAGCCCGGTGGTTGGGGATCACTGTACTAAAGCCAAGGTGTTCATCCCTCCAATTCAACATCTTACTGTTGCTCCTTAGCACAAACTTTATAATTACATTTTTAGATTTGTAAAAAACTGGAAGCAACATTGTACAACTTTTTTATTAGACCTATACATAAAGCTATAGACCCATGAAAAATTGAAAACGACTATAAGCTTGTTGTAAAATTTGGTTCGGTCCAAGTTGAATTTTCGAGGACAATACCAATTACCCTGGACAGGCTTTATCTGATATTAGTGAATTCCCTCTAATTTATTTCTTATCTGCACAACCTAAACTTGCCTCCGATTAACCCAGAGGCTTTTCAATGGCGAACACATTACCTTGTGATTTAGTCTGTGAACAGAAAGGTTTTGAATGACGTTGAATGATAAAATAATAGTGTATTACTCTTCGCTTTTGGGACTGTCATTCTGATAATTCCAGTGATTGTAAAATGCAATGAACAGGGTGGTATTAATTAGGGCATCTCCTTGCCGTTTTCTTACCAGCTTTAGAGAAGCCATAATGAGGTAAAATGCCAGGGAGTCTTAGCAGCTGCATTACATTCATAGGCCCTATTTGCGGAAGATTAATTCCGAGCCGAGATAACTCAATCTTCTTCAAGCCATATGCATCACGTATCCTGAAGGTATTTTTAGCAATGTGGTTAATAGGGGGAAGGGGTGGATCATAAAAAAAAAGCTCATATTTTATTCATTGATTGTTTCGTGATTGTTTTCACAAATTTGTCATTTTTATCTATATTCTGTGGCAGTGACTGATCTGTAGGCCAAATGGACAGTCAAAAAAATGTAATAAATATTCGGTGTTTATCGTAAAAGACATCTCCGCCTTTGTGGAGTTGAATGACATTAGAAACACTGGTATGCTTTCCCCCAAGAAATAGCGGCGCTCTTGTCCATTGGCTGTGTCTGGTATTGCAACTTGGCCCCATTCTCTAGATGCAATACCCATCAAGACCAGAGTGGCGCTGTTTCTGGGAATATAGCAGACTTTGTTTTGTAATCATATACAATTGCTTTAAATCTGTCAAGGCATCAGTTCTAGTTGGCTCCAGTAATATTGCAATTGACTTAAGAATGTGCAACTAGCAATCACAAAAACGCCATACTGTGACATCACTAGAGAAACAAAGAAGCACCATGGTGGGCAATCACTTGTGATTCAGGAATAACATTAATGATATATTGTAATTTTTGGTTTGTATTGGCTGAATTGTCATAAAATCCAATAATTTTAGAACATCTCTGATTACAGTCTATCTAATGACGTCATATTTTAAGTTTCTCTCATGAATATTGTCAATGAGAATTATGATATGATAGCAACATCCACCTGAATGCAATACCAGACTTAGCCCATGGACAAGGGTGGCACTGTTTGTGGAAAAAAAATCAGATCCTTTTTTTAAACCCTTTAATACAGAAGGACATACATGCAAGTAATCTGTGGCGGTTAGTTGTCACAGAATTGCATATATGGACAGCATTCTGATCACAGGTGCCCGCGTGATCGCTTATGAAGCCGGTCTGTAACGGACAGCGGGCTCCCGCTGCAGCTGCTGATCCCACCCGTTTAACCCCTTAAATGCTAGGGTAAATAGTGTCCGTGCCATTTAAGTCGTTTTACAGAGGGAGTGGGCTCCCTCTGTCACCCATCAGCGGTCCGCAAATGCGATCGCTGACCACCAATGGGTTGCCATGGCAGTCGAGTGTCTAGTAAAGCTCCCCAGGCCTAACATGACTGTATGCCTATTCAGCCATGTCAGAGGCACGGCTTAATAGGTTGCCTGTCAGTTTAATGCCTTATTCACACGAACTTGTCCGTTTTGCGCGCGCAAAAAAACGCTGCTTTTTGCGCGCGCAAAAGTTCAATGTGGCATCAGCATATGGTGCGTGGCTGCGGGATTTTCGCGCAGACGACATCATTATGACACTCTGTTTTTATGTTTACAAACAGAAAAGCAGGAGGTGCTTTTCTGTTTTCATTCATTTCTTTTACTACTGTAGCGCGAATCATGCGCGGCACCCAGAAGTGCTTCCGTGTGCCGTGCGTGATTTGCATGCACCGATTGACTTCAATGGGTGCGTGCTGCGCGAAACACGGGCATGTATAGGACATGTCGTGAGTTTTGCGCAGCGCACATACGCTGCGTAAAAATCACTGACAGTCTGAACGGCCTCATTCACTAACATAGGTCCGTGTGAGGCACATGAAAATCACACGCGTTGCACGGATGTATAACACGTTCATGTGAATAAGGCCTTACACTGACTGGAAATAATGCTTTGGTATACTAAGTATATCAAAGCATTATAAAAGTGATCAAACTATTGCTTTGTGAATTCCCCTCGTTGGACTTTTATTAATTTAAGTAAAATAAAGCTTATTTATATAAAAACAGGTGTTCACATAAAAGTAAAAATGGTTTTATTTTGTAAAAGTGTAAAAGAAGTAAAAACAATATTAAAAAAATTATAAAAAATATATTTTATATACTAGTGTATATATA